>NC_056741.1:1152592714-1152743203 GCF_019279795.1 Protopterus annectens | reverse complement strand
CTGTTTTTTAAAATTTATGGTGAAAGGTGAACTTCCTATTTACCATCCAGTCATCAAGATTTTTCTTGAATAGTGCTAATGAGGAGCTTTGTTTGATATAGATAGGTATCTTGTTAGAGTATGGGAAGTCTCTTGGACAGGAATCTATCCCTCCAGAATGTTCTGTTTAATATGGTGACAAGGTTTAGGTCCCTAGAGCGTGTAGCTCGGAGGGATTGGGATTTCTTTAAGTGGAGGAGATCCAACAGCTCTGGGTTTGACATAGCCTTGCATGTTAGGCAGAGATCGCCTCTGAGTAGGAGATGTGCGACAGAGTAAAGCTACAGTGTTTTGAGAAGGTCTGCATAGGTGTATATATATATATATATATATATATATATATATATACATACATTATATATATATATATATATATATATATATATATACATATATATATACAGATACATTATATATATATATATATATATATATATATATATATATATATATATATATATCAGCATGCGAGCCAATGAAAAATCCCAAAGGGGAGCCTTTTCTGTTCAATGCAGAAAAGCCCACTGTTCTGCATTGAATAGAAGACACTCCACTTTGCCATTTTTGATTGGCTCGTTTGCTGGTAAATGAACTAATCATAAATCACAACGCATATCTCAAGCAACCGGAACATATACTTAACCGGCATCTACCAATCCCCACAGCTGCTGGTTAAGGGAGAACTTCACTATAGATATATATATATATATATATATATATATATATACACACACACATATATACATATGTTTTGCGTGTACATATATATATATGTGTGTGTGTATGTGTGTATGAATTATATATATATATATATATATATATATATATATATATATATATATAGATAGATGCACACACACACAAACACACTTGTGCGTCAATTCACACATTCTTAAACACAACTTATCGCTTCCAAACTATGGAACCATCGACTGCACCACTCCCCTAAATATCAAAATTAGCAACTCTTGCTACCTTTCACAAATTAATTTTAATACATTCCTTTTGCAACTGGTTAATACCGATTAATGCGTATAAAATAGACCCATACAGTATCATGGCCAGAACTGCAACATCTAAAGACTGCACCCTACATCTATAATAAAAACCAAATACAAACAATAAAAATACATACTGCTTACTTTTCACTGTACCCCAAACATGTAATTAAACAAGTCTTCCATTGCAATAACAGAACTTTAACATCTGAAAGCTTTACCATGTCAATGTCTTCTTACAAGAGTTCTGCCCCCACAACTCCCAACACTGGGGCTCTGCCCCCAGTCCCCCAAATTAATTCATACTAACTCCTCTACCAAAGGGAAATACCCAGTATGCTAGTCGACTATTGCACTAATTGATTATATGTGAAATCAGTGGGTAGTTGTGACACCTGTCCTACCTTTCAACAAGTCGTGCATTCAAACACAAACATGGTACTCCCACACATTTCATACATATATATACACACACACACACACACACACACACACACACACACACACACACACACACACACACACACACACACACATGTATATTACACATACACATGCAAGCATGCACACACAGTAATGTAAATACAAAACGAGTAAACACTCACTCTCTCACTATTTACAGCCAAGTACTAGAGTGACCCTGTGGACTGCCACTTCTGTCTGTGGAGTTTTCAAGGCAAAAGGGTAGAAAGGGAAGTAAGTTGTCAGGTTTTTCTTCTGTATGACTCGCACAAGCTCTCACATCTTCCAGCAATTTACAGTTCCCAGTAAACCTGCTGCATATATTGACAATGTTAAGAACTGGAGCACTCGGAGAAAACCTATGTGAAAACAGGAGGACTCTCAGACTCTGCACAGAAGGCAGCACAGCTGATAGAAAGTAATTAACCAGTGTGGTCCTGAAGAAGCTCAGCTGTTCAAGGGTTGTCTTAATATTCTGAGACATGTACAGTATACCACCCCCTCAGTGTGAAAGCATATCTCAAAGCGTTACTGCATCTCAAGTGAAGATACGGAAAATAAAAAATTTTCAGAATGATCTTGTCATTAGTGTGAATCCACAACAAGCTGATATTCAGGATCATGCTGTGATAAAACATCAACCTACTTGAAATACTACAATTATTTGTCCCCCATGGTACAACAAATAATTCCTATTGAGGCTTTATCACAAATTTGACTATCCCACCATCTGGATAGAACATGCCAGCATACTGTGAAGAGCCCACATTCAATTATACTGAATACAGAATCAGGAAAGGTAAACCTATACATTTCAGCTCTTATGTAAATACGCCCATGCTTGAACACTCAATTCTTGTACTTTAATCTGGATAGCATACTTCTGTCTAAACCTTCACTCTTCATTCACCCTGATTTGTTAGAAACTCACAGATTTTAATAAATGTTTTGTTACAAAAAACATTATTTTTAAGTCCCTACCTTTGCATTAATGAGCAGAATCAGTGCAGTTAAAGATTTGTCATATGGTGCTCCTAAATGCAAACTCACAAAACCTGCCAAATGGTTGCTATTACGGCAGTGTTACTATAAGGGGTCCATTTAGCTCAAACAACCTGCTCATCAAAAATAAGCAGGTATGTATGTGTGATACACTAACTTCATGCACACAAACAGATAGTGTATAGTAACATAAAGTGGACATTTCATAAGAACTTAATCTGGCCTAAGGTATCAATATGGTGTACATCATTAATCTGACTACATCTACATGTAAAATGCAATTCAAATTAGTTTGCAAACATATATGCTCTACTCTCAGCCTCTTATACCATATTCTAAGGAAACTTCAGAATTCCTGTCTCTGTCCCAAAATAAATGCATCTCTTGATCATTCAATGTCCTAACTAGAAAAAGAAGTTATGTACTCACCATAACGTTATATCTGAGTAGGTAACTTCATTTGTCAGTAACCTGTGGGTATCGGATCCGTCCTGGATCCGAGTCGGCAGCTTTCCAAGCTAAAGATCTGAGCTCCAAGCTCCTCCCCCTTACCCATAATACCCTGCTACCTCCCTCCAGTCCTCAGATCGAGTTTGCCCAATTATCAGATATCAAGACAAACAATACCTGAACATCCTAACCTGATGCATAACAGAACTAAAACATTCTATCATTCAGGTAACGAAAAACAGTTTAGGGGGAAGGAGGGGGTGGGGGTCGGTTGCAGACAAATGAAGTTACCTACTCAGATGGAACGTTATGGTGAGTACATAACTTTTTTATCTGAAGTAGTTAAATTCATTTGATCAGCAACCTGTGGGACAGAGTCCCCAGCTACCAAAAAACTTGGGAGGTCCTCAAGGAAGAATATTCCAGAGCACTGCAGAGACAAAGGCTGCCCTCCCTCTGGATATCAGATCTAGTTTATAATGCAAAATAAAGGTATGAGAAGAAGACCAAGTAGCCGCAGAACAGATGTCATCCAAGGGAACTCTTGACCAAAACGCGGCAGAGGTAGCCATAGAATGGGTAGAGTGAGCCTGAACCCCCCAACGGCTCTGGCCGACCAGAAATTTTGTACGTAAGCAAGAAGCAGTGGGATATCCATCTAGCTACAGTCACCTTCGTTACTGGTTTACCCAAGGATGGCTTAGCAAACGAAACGAAAAGCTGATCCGACTTGCGAGAAGCAGCAGTCCTGTGCAAGTAAAAGCGCAATTGTCTATGCACATCTAATAACTGCAGTCTGTACTCCCCTTTGTTCTGATAGTTAGGGAAGAAAACAGGCAAATTAATGGATTGGTTGATATTACCCTCGGAAGCCACTTTAGGTAAGAAGGAAGGATTAGTCCTGTGAGATACTCTGTCCTTATGGAAGACCAGATATGGGGGTTTAGTACAAAGGGCCTGAAGTTCAGATACCCTTCTAGCTGAGGTAATAGCAATTAAGAAGGCAGTTTTCCAAGATAAGAACTAAGTCAACAGAAGCTGCAGGCTCAAAAGGTGGACCAGTCAGAGCCTGAAGAACTAAGGTTAGGTCCCATGGAGGAACCGCATTCTTGACAGGAGGTCTTAAAAGAAAGGTGCCCTTTAAGAAAGTCTTACAAATCTTGGTGGAAGCCAAGGGCCCAAGATTGTCCCCGATGTGGAAGTGGGAAATGGCCACCAGCCCCTTGATGGAAAATGTGAGATATAAATTCAAGTACTGCTGGAATGGGAGCCGTAGAAGGGTCCAAATCCCTATGTCGGGCCCAGATGGAAAAACATTTCCATTTACTGTTGTAGACCTTCCTGGTAGAAGGCTTATGCGCTGCCACCAGGATGGATTTAACAGCGGACGAGATACCGGGAGTCCTAGCCACTAATGGAACTGAATCAACCAAGCCATGAGCTTGAGGTCGTCCAGATTCGGGGTTTTCAATCCCTTAGGATGAGAAATCAGATCCGGAATGGGATCCAAGATCCAAGGAGGAGCTATGAGGTGAGACCGTAGGTACAGGAACCAGGTTTAGCGAGGCCAGAATGGGGCTATGAGGATCAGCTTGCTCCCAAACTGATGAGCTTTCTGCAGGAATTTTGTCATTAATGGGAGAGGAGGATAAGCATAAAGAAGACCGGATGGCCAAGCATGAACTAGAGCGTCTCTGGGGCTCTCCCCCGGCGGGGGAATTAGAGCGAAAAACTCGCTGCACTTTGCATTTGAAGGCGATGTGAAGAGATTGCAGCAAGGTTGGTCCCATCTGAGGAAGATCTGTTTTGCTACTAAGGGGTTCAGAGACCACTCGTAAGGCGAGAGGATAGTTCGACTCAGCTTGTCCGCTAAAATGTTGGACTGACCCGGAATGTGCGTTGCTAGCAGAAAATGGTTGGTGGATATCACCCACTCCCAAACTCTCATGGCCTCTCGACAAAGAGGGTAAGACCTGGTCCCCCCTGTTTGTTGATGTACCAGACCACTGACATGTTTTCTGTCTGGATTGCAATAGTCCCCGGAGAGAAGGGCATGGAGAGCCTGCAACGCTAGAAGCACTGCCCTCATCTCCAGAACATTGATATGCAGAACGGTCTCTATTGGAGTTCACGTGCCTTGGACAGTTCTGCCCATGCAATGCCCCCCAACCACCCCCACCCCCACCCCAGGAGAGAAGCGCCCGTGGTCACCATGTCTTGGGGTTGAGGCATCAAAAACAGTCACCCTTCCCGAAGCTCTCGGGAATGGAGCCACCAATGTAGGGAGTCCCTGCAAACTCTGCTGAGGGGAATCGGGGAGTCCAACGGATGTCGAAGGATGAACCACTGGACCTGTAAGGTCCATTGAAAAACCCTCATGTTCAAGCGGGTTAGGGGTGAAAGGTTGATAGCAGCTGCCATGGACCCTAGGGCTCTCAGGACTAATTCCGCTGGTGGGGCCAGAGATTGCAGAAGTGCTAATACATGGAGAGTTAAACTACGAAGCCTGTCTGCTGTCAAAAAGGCCTTGGACTGAAGTGTGTCTATTCTGGCCCCTATGAAATCCAGGACCTGAACAGGCTGAAGGGATGATTTTTTGTAATTTATGGTGATCCCCAACTGACGGGCCAAGAGTAGGAAGCAATCCCTGGCTGAGCATAGTAGATGCCTGGTGGGAGTGGTGAGGAGCCAGTCGTACAGGTACAGAAAGACCTGTATTCCCTGAAGACTCAGGTGGGCCGCTACAACTACCATGACCTTGATGAACACCCTGGGGGCTGTGGTGAGGCCAAAAGGGAGGACCCTGAACTGATAATGATTGTCCCTCAGTCGAAAGCGGAGAAACCTCCTGGATCGCCTGTCCATGAGAATGTGGTAGTACGCATCCTTGAGGTCTATGGAGCAAATCAAGTCATTCTCCTGCAGAAGGGGGAGAATAGACTGAAGAGTGACCATCCGGAATTTCTTCTTGGCAATGAACAGGTTCAATGTAGACAGGTTCTTCTTGGCAATGAACAGGTTCAATGTAGACAGGTCGAGAATTGGTCTTAAGTCCTCTGTCGTTTTTGGCACCAAAAAGAACCTGGAGTAATTGCCCGACCTGGACTGTCCTGGGGGGATGTGCTGGATGGCTTTTTTTCTTAGCAGCTTCTTTATTTCTGAAACCGCCGCCTCCCTCTGACTGGGTGGAACATCGGGGAGGCGCCTCAACCGAGGGGGAAGATTTATGAAGGGGATAGAGTAACCTCTGGATATTATTCAGAGCACCCAGCGATTTGTAATGATGGACTCCCAATGTGCTAGATTGTTCTGAGAAACGCCCCCTGACTGCCTCCAGAGAGGAGCAGTCGGGCAACCCCTCAGGGTTGCTGCGCGGGTCGGTTGGAGAAGGGTTCCCTCGACCAAAATTCTTTGGCCCCCCCTCTGTATCTGGGCTGGCGTCCACCTTGTCCTCCCCTCCCTCTGAAGGATGAAGGGTCCGGAGCGGAATGGGACTGCTGAGACTTCTGGAACCGCATCTTCTTTTGTCCTCTCTGGTTCCTAGAAAAGGACCTTTGAGGAGCCGAGAAGTGGATTCCGATGGCAGACAGCGTCTTCCAGTCTTTCTCGCTCTGGAGCAGCGTATCATGGACGGTCTTGCCAAACAGAGTAGAACCATCAAAGGGAGCATTCGCAAAGGACACCTTGAAGGGTTCCACAAAGTCGGAGCCAAGCGTGATGCCATAAGGCGATACCTGCTCCACTGGCTCTAGCCTCCCCCTCCGTAGCATAGGAGAGAAGCCGCATAGAAGTGTTGGATATCGATTTTAGAGTAGCCATGCGAGCCGAGAAAGTTTACTTGTCCTCAGCCGCCATGGACTCCGGGGGAGACCCAGCGTACTCTTTTATAAGATCCCGCTGAAGACTAATCACGTGTGCCAAGTAATTCAGCTCCCTTATGGAAAAGGTGGCTGAAGCAAACATCTGCTTTCCGATGCGATCCATCGTCCGAGACTCCTTGTCAGGAGGATGGACCAAGGAACTATCCTGCGCCAGTTCCTTCTTGGTGGCAGCCGCCACCACCATGGCATCTACCAGGGAACCTTTACTCCACGCTGCCTTGTCTGTCTGGGGGCTAAGGATCTTATCTGGTCTCCTAGGGATTGGCTCCACAGTGTCCGGCTCCTTCCATGCCCTGGTAGTAATTAAGTCTACCAGGGGGTCGGCTGGAGGGGACACCCAAGAGGTAGACGGGCCTGCGTCAAACGCCTCCAGAAACACTGACTCATCTGAGGAAGGCTTCTGGGCTGACCACCCCTCTCTAATGCACAGCATCCCCATAATGTCTCCAAAGGAGACGTCCTCGGGGGGTGACCTGGGGGAACCTTCCCCTTCCTCCATGTCAGTGTCTTCTGTGAGGGACACGGGGGAGTCCAAGTGCCTCCTTTTACACTTTCGTTTGTGAGGGACCTCCTCGGCGGGACTGTCCGAGGAGGACTCACCATCGGGGTCATGCTCCTCTACAGGAACTAGCTGGGGTGTAGACGCAGGCTGTCCCTGGGGCCGGATGATGAAAGGCAGGCCCATCTGCGAGGGAATGGCGGGTGGATCCGTAGCATGAGCCGGGGACTTCAAACCTTTCGAGAGCACCCTCTCCACCACGTCAAAAGCCGAAGGTGAACCACTCTCCCTGGGATCTGAGAGCAGTCCCCTTGGATCCGACGTGTGGATCGGTGCCAAAGCGATCGGACCTGAAAGGGAAGTTTGTTCTGACCGCATTGGAGCCGAAGACACACTTACCCCTGCGGATCAGAGGCTCGGCTCCCGGCCCCGAGAGCTCGGATCTGAAAAAGGACCCGATAAACTCGAGGGTAAGGCCGGCAAAGTAGCGATTACAATCGGCGCCGACTCCCCGGCTCCAAAGGTACTCGGATCCGATGTCTCCGAAACCCGATAATGGATCGGAGAAGGAGCAATGGGGGCAACGAAGGGGGCCGAGCTCCCCCCCGGAGGGGGGGGGAGGCAAGACCACTCCCATCTGCATCTGGGCCTGAAGGAAGCGACGCATCATCCGGTCCATGTCTGCGTCAGAAAGGCTCCTCGTAGACCTAGAAGAGGCCGCCGAGGCTGGCCGGGAAGGCCACCTAGACAACCTCGAAGGTGGCTGGGACTCCTCCTCCGGCTCCAGAGAGAAACGTGGGGAACGGAGCCAAGAGGGGGAGGACCCGGGGACCTTCAAGGGGGAACAGAGCTGCTTAGCCGGCGGGGCCGAAGGGGCTGAGTCGGCCCGCCGCTTGTGGCTCTTATGCCTTTCTCTGTCTCTCTCTTTCTCCCTCTCTCTATGTCTCTTCTCTTTTTTAGCAGAGTCCCTCTCTACTTGGGATAAGTGGGAGGTTGAGTCCCAGCCAGGGGAGGAGGAACTGATGGTTGAACAGCCGCAGCCGTGACTGGCACCACTGAGGGAGAGGAGGAAGTAGAATCCGCGGGTAAGAGACCCGCTAGGGATTAACTTATTCCTCCTGTCTCTCAGAGCCCGGAGGTTAAAGGCAGCACATATCTGGCAGCCTGATGTTAAATGAGCAACCCCCAGGCAAAGAACGCACTGAGTGTGGCCATTGGCTTTGGACAGCTTATGACCACACTCAAGAGCATTTGGAAAAAATGGCCTTAGGGCCTTTGGCCATGACGAACACAAGCACACTCCCTAACACACAGATAAGGGGAAGGGGAATGCACTAAAATTAAACTAAACTAAATTAAACTAGTCCAAGGGATCTAAAACACACACACACACACACACACACACACACACACACACACACACACACACACACACACACACACACACACACACACACACACACACACACACACACAAACTGCAAAATAAGGTGAAAAATTTAGAGCAATTCCCTACACTTTCTCTTACCTAATAGCCAAGAGCTCATCACTCGTGCTTATAGAAGCCGCGGCAAACGAGATCTGAGGACTGGAGGGAGGTAGCAGGGTATTATGGGTAAGGGGAGGAGCTTGGAGCTCGGATCTCTAGTTTGGAAAGCTGCCGGCTCGGATTCAGGACGGATCCGATACCCACAGGTTGCTGATCAAATGTAGTTAACAACTTCAGATCTGCAGTTTGACAACAGGTTTCTGAGACATTAAAGTCGGTGTAACAACCCAAACAGGCCCCCGATGAACACTGTACAGCTATGAGAATCAAAGTGTGTCAAACTAAGGGTAGATAAGCCACACTCCACACTCCTCTCAAAAGAAAGAAAGCTTAAGTACATTCACAGAATGCTGCCAATAACAGCCCTGTGTACTGAAACAGCCATGTGATAGTCATAATGAGACAGTCATCCATTTCTGGCAGTACAACATACTGAGCAAGATTTTTTTACAATATTCATCATCTTCTATGATGGAGTCTCAATACAGGAACAAGGGATGTACAAATACCTGGAGTGGAGCGCACAGCTTCCAGCAATGCACAAGTAATTTATGGCTAAAGTATAGTTTACGTCCCCCCCGTACATCTATACACTACATTAAATGGTTAAGTGTGAGGCAGGAAAGAACAATGCAAAGTAGGGCACAAGGGTTTATAAACTGCAGTGGAAAAAAAAACAGTTCTGAAGATTGAAAGCACACGAGAAAATTAACAGCAATCATTATTAAAACAGTACATTAATTTCTTCAAGCAGAAAAACATACATCATTTTATTTCCTCATGTAACTGTGCTTCTTGAGTGAAAACTCTCAGGCTGTAATAAATTTGCTTTACACATCATTAACATATTAAACATTTGCTTCGCAGCCATATTCCATTCTGACAAACAAAACTTAGCTTATCACTTCATTTGCTGAACAGGCAGGTTCTCAAATTCTATGAAATAATCAAGTAGTTTGGGTTCACCTCTACTCTTGGTTACAGATTACAAAGGATAGTAGTGCCCTCTTGTGGGCTTCAAAATTATTTACTCATATATTTATTTGACATTTGTTTAGGTTAGTCGGCCTGGGCAATATCCCTTTTTCAGTGAAGGCCAGAGGAGAAAAGCTCCAATATTACAAGAAATAATAGTAACAACATTGGAAAATTATTACATATGAGCAAGTTATTTCTAAACTAAAGATATATAATTAAAAGTACAAAAATGTCAAAGGAAACAGACACAATAACAGCATTCCAAGAGTGTATAGCATATACAATTTAAAAGAGTAGAGTAGCTGTATATAGACTGTAAGCTTTAGCAAGTGTCATCAGGTTGACAGGCAAACATCATACCTCTCTCAACCTCTTAGCATAAGAAATCTAGACAAAAGCAAAAATAATGGAGAGACAAAGGTCCAAAATAGGGACAGATTTTCAATATTTGGACTTGTAAACTTAAAAAGTTGATAGAATAATAGGTTTTGCATTGGCATGCATTTTCTGAAGATTATGAACTCTGAAATTCAACTGTCATTATTTACTGATGATTTCCAAGAAAATCACTAATTTTATGAGAAATAAAGTAAAAATCTGGACAGTTAAAAGCAATAAAAACATGTCTCTGCACAATGTTAAGTGTCACCATCACACACAGAAAAGTAAAGTTTTGCTATTGATCTATCCAATGATATTGGTTCATAGGTGTGTACTGGGGCTTATGGCCCTGGGGCCTTTACAAGCTTAGCCCATACGATTACCCTGGAATCATGCCACCTGACCTTAGTTCCCAGTGCCTCTGTAGAGTAAAGCCACTGGAGTGATCCCTGGGGTGAATTTTCTATTTCCCATCCACTCAAGATTTCTCTTGAAGAGGGACAGTGAGGTACTCTGCTTGACATGTATGGGAAGTCTGTTCCATAGGATGGGCAGTCTCTGGGTGAGAAACCTGTCTCTCCAGCATGTTCTGTCGATTGTGGTAGTGAGGTTGAGGTCATAACCTATATGTCAACAACAATGCCTTTCAGCTACAACAGGGTTTAGTGTGTGGGGTACTGAAGATTTCAGACACATGCTACTTTTATGTGAGCACCATTATCTCCACTGTAGCTCTGGAAACTTGCACTGTAACTTCCAATGGATTGGGGCCCAAGTGTTTTGATAGAATCAAATTATGTCCTTGCATTTCAAACAAATATTCACATCTCTGGAACTATAGGGGTTACTAAAGAAGTGTAAATGGCAAACTCTTCAGCACAATCTATTTTATAGTGGCAGTATTCTTTCAGTTCTAGGTCTTAAACTGGATTTTTAAGTCACAGTGAACATACTATTAAGTTTGCAATATTTTGTAAACATAACAATAGCTCAGCAACCACTCCAGGTACACACATACTAAGAGCATCATTTTGCTCATTCAGCTGAGAGTTTCCATAAGAGGCTAAGCAGTTGTCTGTGTTTTTTGGTTGTCAGGACCTTTAGAAAAATACATTTATGACCAGTGTTATATGAACAATTAATACTGCTATACTCACTGGACATAGTTCATATATCAATACTGTTATATTTGCCATTGTGTAAACTTTAAGATGAAATAGTTTAATACTTTGTGTGTAGCATGGTTTTGGAATTATTAATGTAAATATGAGCAAGCAATAGTTGACACCTAGTGTTGTCAGTAGGATGAAAGTGCAGAAACACTTGGAAACATCACTCAGCTGTAATGAGTTAAAAAATTATGCAAAACCACCTGAAGCCTAAATAAGTTCAGGTACTGCATGGATTAGCTAGAAACCGTCTAACATGCTAGGCTAAATTCTTTATTTCTTCTCAAGGGACGGCTTGCACTTGTCACCACTGGGCTTTCGGATATTGGCAAAGGCTCTTGCCACCCCCATAGTGCCTTTTTTAGGCAAGGCTCAAAAGTCAAACCCACCTCCATAGACAGCACAAGAAACAAGAAACTAAGGGTAATGCTGCTAAACGCCAGAAGTCTTAACCTCAAGATGCATGCACTCGAAGCTCTCCTCAGTATGGAGAACATCGATATCTGTGCAGTGACAGAAACCTGGTTCAAGGCTCCAGAGAGCACCCCAGCACTACCAGGTTATACCTCATATCATGCTTTTCGGCCCCAAGACCTGGACCGAACCACAAAAGGAGGGGGAGTTTCCATATTTATCAAGGATATCCACACCTCCAGGTTAGTGGCATTGCACAAAGTATCGGAGACCATCCATGTGCAACTAACAGTGGGCAAGACTGCTTTTCAGTTTATAGCATCCTACAGACCACCCTCTCAAAGTCAGGAATCCCGCTCGGCTTTCCTGAAAACATTGGAGAACATGAAGATCTCTCCGAACACCATTATATTGGGCGACTTCAACTACCCAAACAGACTGGGAGCACTACTCAAGCCCCAGCACCTTAGCCCAAAGGTTCCTGGAAATTATAAACTCAAATGCTATGGAACAACTACTCACCACTCCCACAAGAGGGGATAACATACTAGACCTGATCATTACCAACATGGGGACTCTGTGCTCCACACCTGAAGTATATCCCTCATTGGTAAGATCAGACCATAAATTAATTTCACTGGATGTCCACATCCCGACCCCACCCCCAGCCCAGAAAACCACAGTGAAAAACTTCTCAAAAGCGAACTTCTCAAAACCGAAGTGGAATCCTTCAAGGCCCCAGGGCCAGTAGAAACTACGCCCAAACTGCAGAATCCTATATAAACGCATTCTACGGACATCTCCAGGAATGCATGGATCATGCTATCCCAAACAAAACCAAAACCCAAACATCCAAAGGCAGGCGTCCAGTCTGGTGGACCCCAGCCATAAATAAACTGTACAACAGAAGGAGGAAGATACTACATGATAGAGCAAAATCCCTAATAGGGAAGGCATCTCTGATCAGTACTAGCAAAAAATTACGATCCCTCATCAAATCCTCCAAGGCCAGCTTCGAGAGAAAAATTGCTCAGGACACTAAAGACAATCATAAGGCTTTTTTCAGTTATGTTAGGAACCTGGGATACAACTCCCAGACTTGTTCTGAGTTGATTCTAAATGACAAAAAATACACTGAACCCACAGACATTGCCAATATCCTGGCAGACAGGTTCAGTGCAAACTTCTCCACCCCCCCCCCAAAAAAAAAGAGCAAGTATCTATCCCGGCAGAGGGCTGCCTCCCAAACATCTCTGATGCTCAGGTGAAGGCTGCCCTCTCCAAAGCAAAAAACACTGCTTCCATGGGACCAGATGGCGTCCCGGGTTGCGTCCTACATGAACTCCAAGAAGAACTAATTCCCTCAAATAAAACAGCTGTACAATCTCAGCCTCACTATAGGATATGTGCCCACAGAATGGCGTACAGCAACAGTGGTCCCACTCCACAAAGGTGGGGCCTCTACGGACCCTGGAAACTATCGCCCCATAAGCCTGACTAGCTTAGTCTGCAAGGCTATGGAGAGGATCATCATGGAGCTTATAAACAAAGACATTGGGGACCTACAGACACTAGATCCTACCCAGTTCGGCTTCATCAAGGGCAGATCCTGCCTTTTGAACCTGACTGACTTCTTCGAAACAGTCACCAAAGCCATAGATGAAGGGAAGGTAGTCCACACAGCCTATCTGGACCTAGCAAAGGCATTTGACACAATACCCCACTCTGGCATCATAGATAAGCTATCCAGCTTAAATATAAACCCCTATGTCACAAGATGGGTCGCAAACTGGCTCAAAGACAGAACCCACAGAGTGAGAGTTGCTGGAGCCATGTCAGACTCGAAACCGGTCACAAGTGGCGTCCCACAAGGTTCTGTCCTGGGACCGCTCTTGTTCGGTATATACTTTTCCGAGGTACAGGCCAACGTGGGAGGACTATGGCTCACCAAGTTCGCAGACGACTGCAAACTAGGCGCCATAATAAACTCTCCAGCTGACACAAACATCCTTCAAAAAGGTCTCACAGAGACGGATAACTGCTGCCAGAGCCATGGTCTAAAGCTAAATGCCAAAAAGTGTATAGTCATACCCTTTGGCAAAAACAATGTGCCCACAAATTACCACATAGGCGGTAACCCATTAAGTACAGAGAAAGAAATTAGGGATCTGGGGACCCAAGTTGATAGCAATCTCTCCTTTGACAACCACATTGCCAAAGTGGTTAGAAAGACCTTTTTCATAGCCCACCTCATCATGAAAGGATTCACCTCTAGATCAAGAGAGGTAATTGTGCCCCTTTATTCATCCCTCATCAGGCCCATCATAGAATACAATGCCCCTTTTGGGATGTACCTTACCTGACACCTGCAGCAATTAGAAAGACCCCAAATGTACCTCACCAAGAGGATCAAGGGACACAAACAGATGCCATATGCTGTTCGGTTAAAAAAACTCCAGCTCTACTCAGTTGCATACCGCCTACTTCGAGGTGATCTATGCCTGACATATAAAGCTATGTCCAATCCAGAATTAATGGACATACTCCACCTCAGTAAATCTAAATCCCTTAGAGCCACACGCTCGAGGGACTTGAACCTCAGCACTGAAATAAATAGAACTTGCTGGAGGGACAGATTCATAACCCAGAGGCTCCCTTCGCTCTGGAATAGAATTCCAATTCATGTTAGGCAGAGCACCTCACTGAATTTCTTCAAGAAGAATCTTGATGAGTGGATGGGGGATCGTAGGTTTGTCCCGGGGATTACTTCCGTGTCACTATTAGACAGAGGCACAGCAAACTAAACCTTAAAAAGGGCACAGTATACTCAAATCAAGGGGTGGCGTAAGCCAAACAAAATCGGGCTAGGCTTATAATTGCCCCAGGGCAGATAGCCTAGTATGAACCTATGAACCTTTGAACCTATGAACCTAAGAAGCAACAATCTGACAACAGCCAGTACATACCAGGCTCAAAGTGCAGTAAAAGGTAGCTATGAAAATATGTTGTTTTAGGCCAAAGTCACTCAACAGGCTGCATATTCACTTGCCCTTGATTATGGATATAAAAGGCTAAGGGTTCTATCTCTACACAGCTACTGAATTTCTTTTTCAGCACTAACACTGCTACTCCACCAGTGCGGTTCACTGCATTTAAGATACGGCGTCAAACTGAGGCCCTGTCTGCTTGGATTCTAGGATACTTTGTTAGAATCATTCACCAAATTTCCTCACTATCCTAATTATGTTTCTAGCCACTACAAATATCATTCTGGGCACCTCTTGACCTTCCAGGTCAGAAACACATATAAATTATGTATTTATTTAAAGTTTGGTTTCATTTCTATTTTATAATACTTAAAAGTAGTTCATGTAAGAAAACTCATCTTCTAGCAACTTTTAAAGATTTCAATATTAAAGGCTCGTCAGGGAAGACGTGTTTAAATGATTACTATTAATTAAACACAACTCAAACTCTGAAGGATAATGGTCAGAAACCTTTTCTACAAATGTGCAGGACGCTTTAGTCTAAAAAACATTCCATGATAAGACTTAAGTCTAATAATTTTTTAAATACCAAAACACTATCATCTTTTCAAAACTTTGGGATAGGAAGGACAACACCATAACAGATAACCAAAAGGAATTAGCTATCAAAAACACTATAAAACTCACACCATATAAAAAGTTAATAAACAACTCATGATTTTTAACAATGCATACTTCACGCCTGTACATCTTAACAAATTTAACCCATCCAAGTCGCCATATTGTCCTTTTTGCCCAAATAAAGAAGCAGACATCATTCATATATTCTGGAGCTGTAAAACAGTATATAAGCTATGGTGTTCACTTAGAATTCTATTAGAGAAATCAGGATACTCAAAATTTACACTCTCATGGCAAACAGCTATACTCCATTTATTTAAGGGTGATATTAACAAGTTATCTAAACATATAATAATAAAACTTTGCACTCTGATGAAAGCTTATATAGCAAAAAACTGGATTGATAGAGCAAAATTAACCTGGTTAGAATACAAAAGCGTAGCAAAAAACACATATTAGCCAAAAAACTATATACAAAAAGTTAGAGAAATCAAATATATTATCAAGAGTACTGTAAAACATTAACTGAAATACTCTCTTAATAGTCTGGTATCGTCTATGTATTTTAAGGATAGTACACATTACTGCTGGAATCAAACCTGCTACTAATGGTACTGAAATACATCAATTGATATCTTGTCATGAATAGTATGTAAACACTATGTACATAAGAAATGTAAACACACCACTCTGAGATTAGCAACCAAAATAAGTAAGGTGACGTATATGTATATATGTACATAAGTTTTTAGTAGAGTAGAATGTTATCATATTATAGGCTGATGTTATGCATATATTATAGCTCACAGTAGTACAGTTGGTATAATAAATATGGCATATGGAAAAACCTTTAGACAAATTTATAATTTAATTATATCAGTGTGATAATACTATGTTTTTTCTACAAAGTATGAATGTTATTAGCATAATGGGCAATAAAAAGAAGTTATGTACCTACCATAACGTTCCATGTTAGTTGTCTTCATCTCGCCTTCCTTCTTGCTGGTTGGGTTCGGAGCCGATCCTCGGCTCCAACTCGGCCATCTTCTATAGCTCGAGAGCTGTTTACTGGCTCGAGGCTACCCCTTATCCCATGATGCCTAGTGCTAGCTACTCAGATCTCATTTGTAATAGCTAACCCCAGACATAGCCAGAGAATCAACCTGCCCAAACAAACCAGTTGAGCATACCTATTATACTCTCTAAGTCAGTAGAGGAAACATACCAGAGAACACTCAGCCAGTGAAACCAAAACTCATCTCGATCCAATAGGACAAGGGGACGGAGGGTGGGACGCAAGAAGGAAGGCGAGATGAAGACAACTAACATGGAACGTTATGGTGGTACATAACTTCTTTATGTTAAGTTGTCTATCTCGCCTTTGTTCTTGCTGGTTGGGACAGCGTCCCTACCACCTACAATCCTGGGCGGCTCATTGGAACAGACTTTTCAGAACAGTGGAACCAAAGTCAGCTCTGCTCCTGGAGACCATATCTAGCTTGTAATGAGAAGTAAAGGTATGAGGATTTGCCCACGTAGCGGCTTCACAGATAGAATCCATGGGCAACCTAGACTGAAAGGCTACAGAGGTGGCCAAAGCCCTAGTGGAATGACCTTGTTGGTTTGATAGGCAACTCTGTTTCTCAACTGATAAATGAAAATAATAATGTGAGACAACCACCTGGATAAGGTCACTTTGTAGACTGGATGACCTTGTTTGCCCAGAGCATAGGAAAAGAAAAGTTGGTCCGATTTCCTTATGTCCTTTGTCCTATGCAGGTAAAAACGCAGTTGTCTGTGAACATCTAAATTGATGTAATTTGTATTCTGCCTTATTGGTGTGGTTGGGAAAAAACACGGGAAGGTCTATGGATTGGTTTAAATTATTTTCTGAGCAGACTTTCAGAAGGAAAGAGGGATTAGTCCTCAGAGCTACCCTGTCCTTATGAAAAACTAAGTAAGGAGGACGGACACATAGTGCCTGAAGTTCAGCGATGCATCTGGCTGAAGTAATAGCTACCAAAAAGAGAGTTTTCCAAGATAGAAACTTAATGGAGCAGTACGCTGCAGGTTCAAAAGGGGGCAAAATTAATGTGGTTAGTACCAAATTTGGGTCCCAAGGAGGAGGGGGATCTCTCACTGGGGGTTTAAGGAGAGTAGTCCCTCTTAGGAAAGCTTTACATAGATAACGAGACATGATGTTTGCATTAGAGAAACCAACATGAAAGTTTGAAATGGCTGCTAATTGAACCCGGATTGTAGCAGAAGCGGACCCAGAATGAAAAAGTTCTGCTAGGAACTCCAGGATTTCGTGGACTGGGGCTGAAAAGGAATCTATGTTCCTAGCCTCTGCCCAACAAGAAAAACGTTTCCATTTGCTAGCTTAAGTCCTTCTAGTGGCGGACTTGTGCGAGGAGGCAATTTCATGTACAGCCGGGGAAATGTTGGGAAGCCTGGCTACGGTTGGAAGTGGAGCAACCAAGCTGTGAGCTGGAGTGTTTGGAGGGATGGATGCAGCCCGCCTGACTGATGAATCATCAAGTCTGGAATAGGATCCAGAGTCCAGGGCTGATCGAGAAGGTAATGGTGCAGGAACGGAAACCATATCTGTTGAGGCCAGTAGGGGGCAATGAGGATCATTTTGCAACCCAACGATATAGCTTTCTGTATGAGTTTCGGTATCAGGGGAAATGGAGGGAAGGCATAAAGAAGTCCCTGAGGCCAAAAGTGGACTACAGCGTCTCTGGGTGTGTGACCTGGAAGCGGAAGAAGGGAGAAGTAGTTGCTGCATTTGCTGTTGAAGGGGGTGGCAAAAAGGTCGCAGCAAGGCTGTCCCCATTTGCGAAAGATAAGATTCGCAACTTCCTGATTCAGAGACCACTCGTGAGGCATGAGAATAGCTCTGCTGAGCCTGTCCGCTATGACATTGGAGCTCCCAGGGATGTGCGTCGCAATCAGAAATTGTTGGGAGGAGATCGCCCACTGCCAGAGTCTCAGTACTTCTTGACATAGGGGGTAGGACCTGGTTCCGCCCTGTTTGCTGATGTACCAAACCACTGACATGTTGTCCGTTTGAATTGGAATGGTCCCAGAAGGGAAAGATTACTGAATAGCTTGCAACGCTAGGAGCATGGCTCTCATTTCTAGGACGGTTATGTGCAGATGGTAC
The DNA here is from genome assembly GCF_019279795.1 of Protopterus annectens. Classification (NCBI taxonomy): domain Eukaryota; kingdom Metazoa; phylum Chordata; order Ceratodontiformes; family Protopteridae; genus Protopterus; species Protopterus annectens. The sequence goes on along the minus strand of NC_056741.1, from coordinate 1,152,724,604 downwards.
TTGTGAGGCTGCCAAGTGCCTTGGACTGTCCTGCCCTGATAATGCCCCCCCCCACCCTATCAGGGAGGCATCTGTGGTCACTGTGACAACCGGAGGGGGCTGAATGAATGGTCTGCCCTGAGAGACTAGTGGGGAGACCATCCACCAGGAAAGGTGCTTTTTGCATGTGTCTGTAATCATGATCATGTGAGACATTGGCAGCTGTTGAAAGGACCACTGTGTGAACAGAAGCCACTGAAGAATTCTCATGTGAAAGCGGGCCAGAGGGACTAGAAGAATTGCCGCTGCCATGGAACCCAGAGTTTGAAGATCCAACCTGAATTGGACCCTTTTGCACTGCATTAAAATTTGTACTTGCTGTTGAATTGTGGTCACTCTGTCTGGCGGTAGCCTTGTGGACATACTCCTTGTGTCTAGGTCTGCTCCTATATAGGTAATAGATTGACAGGGCAACAAGGCAGATTTTTCGAAGTTTATTGTAATGCCTAGCTGGGAACAAAAGGTGATTGTGTAGTCCCTAGCTTGTAGAAGGTGATGCCTGGTAGTAGCAGTAAGGAGCCAGTAGTCTAGATATGGAAACACCTGGAATCCTCGACATCTCAGGTGAGCCGTGACCACTGCCATACATTTGGTGAACACCCTGGGGGCTGTGGTGAGACCAAAGGGCAGAGCTCTGAACTGGTAATGACTGGCTCCCAGCTGGAAGTGAAGGAATCTCCTGGAGCGCCTGTCCATTTTGATGTGGTAGTACACATCCTGAAGATCTATGGAGCACATCCAATTATCCTGACCCAGAAAGGGCAGAATGGACTGTAGTGTGATCACCCGAAACTTTGTTCTTTGAACAGACTTGTTTAGTCTGCTGAGATCCAGAATCAGTCTCCAGTCCCTTGTCTTTTTTGGTACCAAAAAGAACCTTGAGCAAGTTCTGGATCCATGTTGGTCTGCCGGGACTTCCTGGATGACTCCTTTTTTTTTTTTTTTTTTTTTTTTTTTTTAGCAGTCTTGAAACTTCTATGACTGCTTGGTCTTTCAGATTGGGTGAAACATCTGGAAGGGATTTGCTTGACGGTAAGGGGGGGTTGAGAGAAGGGAATTTTGTAACCTCCGGATATGATTGACTGTACCCATTTGTCTTGCGTTATATTTTGCCAGGCTTTTGGGTACAGTGAAAGTCTTCTCCCAACTGCCTCCAGAGGCGGGCAGCCGGGTAACCCTTCAGGGATGCTGGAAGGGCTTCTCAGAGAAGGATTCTCTGCTGCTCTGGTTCTGCGAACCCCCTCTGCCATGAGGGTGGCATCTGTTGTTTCCTCCTCTGCCCCTGGAGGAAAAATCGCTAAGTGTGTCAGGCGAGGCTCCCTGGGATTTTCAAAACCACATTTTACCACTCTTCTGACCCATGGGGTATGGTCTGGAAGGAGTGGAAAAACAAACTCCCACGACAGAGAGAGTCTTGCCTTCTTGTTCACACCTAGTGAGAGTGTCTTTCATCTGTGGTCCAAAGGAACCAAAGGGGGTGTTGGTGAATGACGCTCTAAAGGGTTCCGCAAAATTACACAGCCGCATCCATGTGTGTCTCCTAAGGGCCACAACTGTACCTGCGGCTCTACTCGCACCATCGGCTGCATAGGAAATGAGCCTCATGGAGGAGTTGACTACAGAATTAAGGGTTGCCAGCTGAGAAGCCACTTTAGCTTGAGCCCTTTCAGCTGATGGATCCTGAAGGGTATCTCCGAGCGCTTTAAGGAGATCCCTCTGAAGCCAGGTAAAATGGCATAAGTAATTCAGTGACCTCATAGAAAAGGTCGCTGAAGCAAACATTCACTTCTCATATTTGTCCATAGTCCTGGACTCCTTTGTTAGGAGGATGGACAGACGCAGAAGTTTCCGCTAACTCTTAGTGGCTGCTGCTACCACCATGGCATCCACAGGAACACCTTTAGCAAGGAACTGCTTATCAATGGGTGCAGTGATAAATATGCCGGGTCTCCTAGGAGTTAGTTCCACTGGATCTGGAGCTGACCAAGCCTTTTGAGCCACCAATGACATGAGTGGATCGAAAGGCGGAGAAACCCAGGAGGTGGAAGGTCAGGAACCGAAGGCATCCAGGAATACAGACTCATCCTCGGTAAGGGCTAGGGGAGTCCAGTTCCCTCTCTGCTTCAGCATTTCTAGGATGTCCGAGAAGGAAACATCTTCAGAGGGGGATCTTGGGGACCCTTCCGATTCATCTAAGTCTGTATCAGAAGTGACAGACTCAGAGGAGTCAATGTGCTTCCTCTTGCACGTCTTCTTCCAAGGGGGTTCCACTGAATGATCAGGGGAGGCCTGGGAAGAAGAGGAAGCACCCAATGGGGTGCCCTGGAGTGCTGGTTCCCCACGCTTGGGGTCTGGAGGAGCAGAGGTTAATGCAGGCACTACAGGGGATGGAGCCGATGGGGTCAAATGTGGAGTTGACTCAGTGGCCAGAGCACTCCTCATGACATCAAAGGCATCCCTGCCATGATGCAGAGAAGGCTCTGGTTCGAAAGAAATCAAAATCCTTCTCCGCACCAAGGGAGACGGCTCCGAGGCCGATGTAGGAGCCAAGCTCACCTGCGCCGAAGCTCTGAGAGGGAGAATGGGGTCGGACAAGGGTCCCATGCCACTCGTCCCCTCGGAGCCGACGAGGGAGCCTCAGCACCCAGATCCCTCGACGGACGGAACCATCGAGGGAATCGGAGCCGACGACGGAACCGAAGGAGGGATAGTTATCGGAGCCGACAGTTCCACGACTCAAACCCCAATGAACTCCGGCTCCGAGCTCAATGGAGTCGGAGAAGGAATATCGATAGCAGTGGATGGAGCAGACACCTGTTGAGGAGGGCTGGACAACATCTTGGCAAGTGTCTGTGACTTCAGTTACCTACTGACCACTCTTTCCACCACTCACAGGCTATTACTAATGTAATAACAATATTAAGTTACTTCTGGACTTGGTAAAATTTCATCCTGATAATTCTTTGACAGTCCATCAGCAAAACTTACTACATCTGTTCAGGGTGGGGGTTACAAAAATATTTCTGTTTTTATAAGAAACTGCATTATATTGTGAATATTTCTAATAATTCTGGACACAACTTTTGTGATATAGAGCATAAGAGGGGTATGTGTTCTTCAGTAAAATGGATACCCATGTATGACAACTTTCTATGATTCACTTGGCACACCTCTTCTACTGGCATTAATCTAAAAGACTGCAGTAGCATCATATTATAAGGTACCATAAACAAGAAAATGCAAATGCAGTTTGCTTTCCTCTTTGGTGCCACTACTAATAGCCAATAAAGCCAATAGAACGCTGAATTGAAAACTGGAACAAAGTCACTGCAAAGTCCAGTATCTCTTATAAAGGAATTCAAACAGAGATAGTACTCTGCTGCTTCAGCCTCCAACCTGCTGCATTAATGGCCAGCCACAGCAAAACTGAAGCTCAAAAATCAAGTCACAGCTTTCAGTTTTGTACTCAAAATGTTGACATGATCAATTGTTGTTGTGTCTTTCGGCTTTTCCCGGTTAGGGGTCACAACAGTGGAACTCCGGTCCGCTAATGATTGGCAGTAGATTTTTACATGCCGAGTTGCCAGCTCGGACGCACAACCTTCAACGAAGGTACGCCCATTCATGCATGTCTCCACACAGAAGACGCTCTAGCTGAGAATCGAACAGGACGTCTTACTGTGAGGTGACAACGCTACCGCACCACCACCACCGCAGTGTGTTGACATGATCAATGTCTTCTTAAAATAAATTTGCAGATGCAGTCATGCCTTTCAACTGTACCTCATTATGAGGGAAGTTCCTCATTCTGAATCTTAAAGATTCCATGTTCCACACTGTTATGTCCTAGAAAAAGTCACATTAAAAACTTTTTAAATGCATAAGTAGTAAATACTTTACCTCAATTTATAGTTAAAAAAATATTTTTGATGAATTGACACCATTCTGTTGAGTTTCCTAGTTGAACTTGTTTAGTATTCCACGTTTTGGAGATAGAAAATTGAGAGCTATGGATATACCCATACAAATAAAGCAGACCCACTGTACAGTATAACACGAGGGCTCAGACACTAAACAGGAGAAAAAAAGCCATTTGGAAAATGCAGTTTGAAGTCTGTCAGCAGATCACGAACTTTGAAATGCCTGATCAAGGCACAAGGGATGAGACAAAAAAAATCATGTTTAGACAAATTATCTTCTCACCATCTAGTGGCTAAAGAAAGTAGTACACATTTTAACTATAATGTTTACAACAGAATGCTGCTCATAGTTTATTAAGAAGTCATAAACTAACTTAATACTACACACTAGTCCAAGGAACAATTTTTTTTCATCTTAACTTGATGTAAAACTATTACCTAAATAATGATTTTACATTTTATCGCTAAATTATTTTGGTATTCTGACCATACCTCTCAACCTCTTGGAGCAAGAAATCTGTACAAAGCCATACATAAAACTGGGACAAAGGCCCAAAAATAGGGGCAATTTTTAAATATTTTTTTCTTACAAACTTAGAAAGTTGATAGAATAAAGGTTTTGCATTAGCACAAATTTTCATAGGGGTATAAAGTCTTAAACTCAAATGCCTGTAATTATTTTCTAACTTCAATTATTAATGATTTACCATTAATTTGACTAAAAACCCCAATTTTATGAAAGATAGACCCAAAATATGAGGGAAAAATCTGGACATTCTGCGAAAATCTTACAGTTGAGAGGTATGATTCTAATTGCCACAGAGACATTTTGCAAACTGCAGTTCACAATTATTATTATATGTTAAGCCATAGGCCTGCATTCTGACTAGTCATACTTTTGTGAAGCATTTTGCATCCTCACTGAATACATTTTACAAATACCTAGAGAAAAACACAAAGCTTATTTACATCACTCAAACTGTACTAAGCATGCTGTTGAGATGGACCAGCAAGAATGTGTAAGGTTAGGGAACTACGGTCAGACAATCAGCAGTAAGCCAAAGTGTTTCCCATCCTATCCCAGTAGAGAGACTGCAGCTTTTCATACCCAGGATGCCATGAATAAGGAGGTTCTTTCATGCAGAGATCAAAATGGATTTCTATGTATTCAGTGGCATCCCTAGACACTACAGTGTTAGGTTCGTAGCCTCTAAGAGATCACAGACTAAGACAATATGGAGCAAGCAGCCAGAAATGGACAAAACCTGGAACCTGCCACTTATCACATACCCACCATGGAGTATGAAAGTGAAATGGCAATGGGAAGTTCTCTCCCTGAATATTAGAAACTGACTCTCTGCCCTATAGATGGAGAGATGCAGGTAAGCATCCTTCATGTCAAATGTAGTGAGGAAGGCATCCACTTCAGCAACAGAGGTGTCGACATCCTGAACAATTTTGCTGCCAGAAATTTAATCTTAAAATGACCAGGAGTTAAACTGCCTGGGACTTACCAGCATGGAAATTATTTGGACTGCCTTGCAGTCCCAACAGCTGTTTTACAATCAAGTCTCTCTGGAGCTGAATATATGCTTTCAAAAGAGCAAAAATAAACATGCCTTATTTTGTAACCTCTGGGAACCATCTCTTATCCACCAGTTTGAGGTCAGGCAAAAATACTTCTTCTCTGCCAGGAGATCTTGTGACGGTGTTAGTGGGGAGGGGCTCTGCCTAGTAGTCACTTCTGTTGCTATACCGGGGGGGGGCTGTACCTATCCCTAGACTTCTGCATGTGTGACTAGCAGGATTAGGTCTTTCCCTCCCTTGGACTGATACGATTTCTAAAAAACATCTGTAATGTCTACAGTGTTCCTGCCAAGAGATTGTAAAGTAAAATATCTGGTAATGGTAGGAGGGTGGAATGACTGAACCTGCACAGTCGTATCCTTTTCATCCAGCTTTTGAAATGTATCCTAAATAAGTGTCCTAAAGAGGTGGTACTTATCAAAAGTGGGCACTGAGTAGCTCATCTCAGAAGGGCTGGTTTCAAAAACAAGCATGTATCCTGCACAAAGATAATGAAACAGAAGCAGACCAGAAATAGGCACCAATTGGTATAGTTGTACTTTGTTTACCCACCTTTTCGACAGTCACGGCTGGCCTGTTAAACTTATCCTTAAGATAGAAGCATTCCAAGTTAGTTCAGCCTGTCTGAGTATATCAACCTGGTACTGCACTGTGCGTGTGTGTGTGCCTTTTTAGTAAGTAACAGCTCTTATTCCTACCATGGCAGAAGTCCATATTGTTTTGCTACATCTGCCTAAAAATCAACTTTCCCTATCACCAGGTAGAGTATTTATGCCCGATACAATCTCAGGTCTCCCTAGAAGCTTCTAAAGACTTTACTGAAAGGTCTGCAACAGCATTTCTATAGAAGAATTGTTCTTGTACTTAGGAAAAATATATACTTTTTTTGGCGGGGAGCTAGAAGCCAGGAATTTGAATCTAGAGGGATATGGAGCACTTCATAGTCTCAGTGGCGGGGGGTGAGGATGGCAAAAGGTATGTACTGTTCCAACCACAAAAGTTTTATGTATCAATTTTTAAGTGAGACATATTCCTCTCATCCCTTCATTTAACATGCTCCCTCATGAAGCTGTGCTCCCTAAAGTAACACCCTTTGTGGAGAGCTTGAGGTTAGAGAATCCTTGTTATCAGTACTGAAAGCTAGGGCCAAATTTATCTGACCATTTTATGTCAGGTCCTCCTCACCCTCCACTAAGTCTGATGAGTCAAAGGGGTTGCCTCATTCCTTCTCCCCACACCCAAGAGGTAGAAAGTCTCAAGTAAGTTACCAGGACTCGAGTAGATCTCTGTATTACTACAAAATACTTCTTAGTAAATCCTTTTTAATCATTTTAAAGGAACTTCCTATGGGCATCTATCTTGCTGGTGTTTGATCCATTAGCATGTTGGCTTCAAGTGTCTGATCCATTAGCATGTTGGCTTCAAGTACCCAGGTACAAGACAATGTATCCTAATATACAGATGTGAGTCAGTTATTGGAAATCAGAAGTATGGAAGTACAGCTCCCAGATGACTTTAAAAGAATGACTGGTGATTATATAACGCAATGAGAGCCTGTGTTGTCTCCAGAGATGTACTTATAAGATCCTACTGCGAGCAACTGCTGACTGATGTTTGCTGGGAAAAGCTCTTCCATTACTTTTAAATGTGAATCCATTACCAGAGTTTCAGGTGTCAACAAGCTAACTAATATGACTGCCAAAAATACCTTCACAGAATCATTCTCTTCATCTGAAATTACTTTCAAAATAACATGAGCTAGAAAGGCCTTGACTACCTGCCTCTGTCTAGTGTCATCTGAATTGATTATTTTTTTTCTCCTTTAAACTTTTCATTCTCTTTCATGCTTTTTGCAAGGCTCTTCTAATTTTGTTCCTTTTAAATGGAAAGATGACACGGCCTTGGTTTCTGTATGGAACCTAGTGCCAAAGTAGTAGCAGTTGCCCTTCCCACCAAAGCAAGAAGTATGCAATAGTCACTGAAGTCCTTATACATTCAATCTCAACATAGGAGAGTCTTATTATTAAATGCAACAAAATGTTTACATGTATACACATCAAGGGCAATCTCTACACAAAAGCCGCACTGTTGGTAATAACCTTTAAAGAGCTCTGGCACATGCAAGAGCATCTGTTTGTAATTCTGTTTTTTCATGGAGATCATTAAACATGGAACATATCTTAGAATATTAGAGGAGAAAATATACTTGTACTTCAAATCTGCCAAAAAACTGATGGATGGACCGGCAAATTAAAAGACTGTTCTCATAAGTTCAAGAACTGTGGTATGGCTCTAAGGCCTTCAAGGAGCACAGGCATCATAAAAAGAGGGTTAAAAGTCTCAGATCCAAACCACAAATTCAGATTTATTTTAAAAATATCAACATTAAGTGAGGATTGTACAGAAATCAGTAAGTGATCCAATGAAACAGGTAAGGATTGTGTAATGAAAATGTTCTTAATTTGTCTATGGATATCAACTCTAAAATGTATACCCTTGTGCCTTGAAAACCTAGGCAGATCATGTAACAACAAATTCTATACAGTTCTGAGTTCAACACTCATAAAAGCCTTACAGGCAAGAATCATTTTGCCCCTATAGCATCTATAATATAATGAAAATAAATTCAATGTTTTAAGTCCAAAAGAATAATTAATGTTGAATAAACCATGAATCTTCTTTGTAAATTTTCTTTGAACTCTCTCAATTCTTGCCAAGTTCTTTAAATAAATGTGGAAAATATTATATTATAAATAAGGTCTTATGAATATCTTGTCCATAATGTCTGTTTTCATTAAATATATCTTTACAAGCATCTACACTTGTGCTAATGATTTAATGACAGTATCTAATTTTTTTGAAAAAGTAAGGTCATTTGAAATTACAGTACCCAAATCTTTACATGGGGAAACCTCACTCAAATACAAATCTTAAGACTATATTCTGTCTTACCTTTCTTTGGTTTACCAAAATACATCACCATGCACTTGCCATTGCTGAAGGTAAGGCCTACATATGATGCTCATTTATTAAGCTTACCAAAGTACTTATTAAACTCCACAAAGGCATTGCGACTGGATACAGCAAACCAATTTTACAATCATCTGCATATTTAACCAAAACAACTTGTTCAACAGCACTGAAGGAAACACCTAGCACAGGGCCCTAAGAAACACCTTTGTGAATTTTCATTGTGGTGGAAGCATGCCCTTTCAAAATGCCACATTGAGATTTACCTGAAAACTAGTGACATATCCATTTGGTAATGAAAGGATTATAATCCATCTCACATAGTACTTTACATAGTGCAATAGAGAGTCAAATGCTTTTGTGAAAAAGAAATAAACCACAACAACAAGCAAAAACAATATCAACAGCAACGGTCATTAAATCACAAAAATCAATCAAGTTAGAACAGATCTTCCATTTAATAACCCATGTAGATAAATGTCTGCAATACCTGGGAGACTCGCACTGCATCTCTCAAAGCTTTTACAGATTATGAAGATAAGACTAACAGGCATATATAATTATTTACATCAGAAGCATTATCCTTCTTTAATATTGGTATAATAAACAATGTTTTTCAAAAAGGTGGAAATACATAATTTTGTTTTAATTTGGTAAAAATAATTGAAAAAAATGGGTATTAAATACTTTCTAATGTTTTAACAGTTCAGGATAGTCTGTATATTATGAAGACCCATCAAAGTACTACTTCTAATGTTCTATAAGGAATTGACTGTGTTACCTCCAGAGAAATGTGGCACATATTCAGACTTTTTGTCAAGTCTTTCCTATTACCTATATTGCACTCAATATTACAAAAATGATTAATAAAACTGGTAATCTTATCTGTAACAACTTCTATTACATTCTATTAATGATGTAGGGTTTGTATACCTTCTAAATTAATTAATGTAATTATAATAGGCCTTTTTAATATTGATTGAAAAAAATATCCTTTTCCCACCTAGCCTTTTCTGTTTTAAGAAGGTTCTGTAAATTATTTGTAGACTTTAGTTGCATTTTACTATGCAAAGATATCCTTTTGTGTAGATAAAAGCAACTTTCTTCCATATACAGTTTTATTAATTTCTACTCTATTTGGGGAGTTTAAGAGTAGTCTCCACTCCCTCATTTAATACTTGAAGAATTATCTTTGTCTGCAGTAGATGTATTCCAATTGATATGAAGGATATTCTTAACGTTTTTGAAATCCAAAAAAATTCAGGTCAAATCTTTTGGTAGAATGATTCAGAAATAACTGGTCCCATAACGATATTATAACAGAATTATGATCAGACTTACCTAAAGGAGGACCTTTTTCCACATTAGTAAGAACTTTAGGAATATAAGAGGTTAATAAATTTAAGATATTACCTCTACTACTCGCAGTTTGATTCTCAGCTAGAGCGTCTTCTGCGTGGAGACATGCGTGAATGGGCGTACCTTAGTTGAAGGTTGTGCATCAGGGCTGGCAACTCAGCACGTAAAAATCAACTGCCAATCATTAGCGGATCGGAGTTCTGCTGTGGCGACCCCTAACCAGGAAAAAGCCGAAAGACAACAACTACTCGCTATCACTATCCATGTTAAATGATGGAAACTCAGCAAATACAGAAATTACTTTACAAGCAAATTCTACATTCATGTCAGTTGACATAAGGATAATTAAAATCTCTATTAAGAAAAACTTTTTTTGTGGTCAAGATATTTATCAACAGTATCCAGAAACACTTTGTGGGCATTCTTATCCATACAAGGCTTATGATACCTTCAGATCTGTCGCAGGCTATCAGAATTTGAAAAAAAAACCCTACAACAATGTTCATGTTATTTATCCACAAAGACTTTAGAAGGTACTGAACCATGAACAAGAACCAATATACCACTCCTCTAGAATGATCTCTGCTACACTTAAAAGTTATAATTAGGAAAACAAATATCAAGTGAAAACCAGGCCTCTGTGATGACTATGAAAGTGAGACATTCCTTTGATAGCAACAAATTAAGTTTGCTATATTTATTGCCTATAATTTGGACATAACACAAATAACATTTCAAATTATTAAATCGCTTTCTCCCTTGCTTGATTCATTTGGAAGCCCTAATAAGATGAAATATGTTTCATTAATCTACTTGAAAAAAACTGAGCCATTGGCTGTAAGGGTTAGGGTATTTAAATATAGCATTTTTTGTTCTTGTTTTGATGAAGCCTTGTGATTTTGATGAAAGCTTAACTTTTTTCAATAAATTTTCTGGATTTAGTGCTGCAGTGTACCCTTGGTGATCCTCTTCATATATATTTTTACTTGGTTTTGGTGTTCGTTATTTACAAATAACATTTCAAATTATTAAACTGCTTTCTCCCTTGCTCGATTCATTTGGAAGCCCTAATAAGATGAAATATGTTTCATTAATCTACTTGAAAAAAACTGAGCCATAACAACTTAAAAGTTGATTTATGATAAACTTCACTTATCACAAGATCTTCCCAAAATTGCAGAACTGGGAAATTGTAAACCAGGCTCAACTTTCTAAGCCATATGTTAAATAAGGGAGCCTTGGTATAATCAGACCATCTCAAGGAAGGTACTACCTTCAAAGGATACTGAAATGTTGCATCTTTCTACCATTTTCAAAATAATTACTTTTCATTAATGTTTCATTACTTTTAATGGTGTTAACCATACATCATTAGGACAATTGTGTACTAACAAATGTCTATATCCTATATTTCCTTCAATTATTTTTTGAAGTAGGAAAGGAATGTCAAATAATTTCAATCACAGGAGGAAGGAAACTGATTATAAATGGTCTAAATCAGGTAAGTATTCTAATACTCCATTTTAATAAGGAATCACCTAGTATCGAAACATCTTCTCTTCCTTTGTCCTTATTTGGTAATGAGAATCTAAAGGTCCTCACTCACCCCTCCAACTGCTCTTCTTTTATTTTTTTATTAGACTTACTAACCACAGATTTCCTAATAAGTGATTGTTTTCCATGTGAAAGTACTGGTAGATCTGTGGCAATAGATGAAATGAGTCCATTTAACAAAACTTCATACTCATGGATATGTGCACTGTCACAAACTGGTAAAACGGCTAGTAAACAAAGTATCTATCTGTATGCCAGAATTATTATCCACACCTCCCTCAACAATTCATTTTTAAACTTATTTTTTCTTGGTGATTTCTTACTTGGAACAATGCATTGAACCACGTTCTCTTTCTGGATTTTTTTTTATGTGGAATTATACGTTTACTTTTATTTTTTCATTTCCTCGCTATTTTAATTGGGGTTGCATCTCAGTTGATTCGTTAATATTATAAAAAAAGAAGTTATGTACTTACCATAATGTTCCATCTGTGTTGCCTTTGTCATTCTTACCTGGTTCCACTTTATTTTATTTTCAAGTGATCAAACACTTTGTTTTTATGCTAACTTCGACCATGTTTTATTTAGTGGCTATAGTATTTTAGGGTTACATTAAGTATGTAACTTCTTTACCTGATATTGTCATTTTCATTCTTCCTGGACCTGAGGGACAGTGTCCCCAGCTACAACAACCTTGGGTGGCTTTCATGGAAGGATATTCCGGAGCACTGCAGAACCAAAAACAGCTCTACTTCTGGACACAATGTCCAGTTTGCAGTGGGAAATGAAGGTGTGGGAATTAGACAATGGGGCAGCTGCACAAATATCAGTTGAAACTTTGACCCAAAAGGCTTGGGAAGTTGCCATAGATCTAGTAGAGTGAGCTTTGACTCTGTGAGGTAGAGGATCACCTTTGAATTCATAAAACACAATCCTTTAACCATTTAGCTAAGGTGGTCTTCGCAAATGGTTTACCCTTTTTTCCATTCAAAAAAGATATGAAAAGCTGGTCAGATTTTCCTGAAAGTTTTATTTCTATGTAAAAATGCAACTATCTGAACATTCAGCAGGTGGAGAGTGTATTCTCCCTTGTTTTGGAAATGAGGGAAAAAAAATACTGGTAAGTTAATAGATTGATTTAAATTGTTCTCATCTCCACTTTGGGAATAAAGTATGGATTAGTACATAATGTCACTATGTCCTTGTGAAAAATGAAGTAAGGGCATTTAGATGACCGAGCTTGCAATTCAGATATGCTTCTTGCAGAAGTAATAGCCACCAGAAAAAGTCTTCCATACGAATTTCAAATCTACTTTGGCAGAGGGTTCAAAGGGAGGCAGAACCAGAGCCTGTAAAATCAGAGTAAGATCCCAAGGAGGTGTCAGAATTTTGACAGGAGGACAAAGGAGGAAAGTTCCTCTAAGAAAGGCCTTACACAATTTTGAGGTGGCCAAAGATGGTGCATTTTCTCCGATATGAAAATTCGAAATGGCTGCCAATTGCACTTTAACAGTGGAATGACTACCCCTCCATAGAAAATATGAGCGAGAAAGTCTAGGACTGCTGGAACACGAGCAGGAAAAGGATCCAATTGTTGCCATGTAGCCCGAACAGAAAATCTTTTCCATTTGCTCTTGTAAATTCTTCTACTCGAATACTTGAGAAAGGAGATCAGAATGTTTCAAACTAAAGATGAAAGCCTGGCAGATCTAGTCATCATTGGAATTGGACAAACCATGTTGTTAGTTTCAGACCTGAGAGATCGGGATGAATCTGCCCTGATGGATGGGATAAGTAGATCTGGATGAGGTTCAAGCATCCACGGAGAGCAAGTCAGATGAGACCAATGGACAGTTTACCCGATTTGTCAAGACCAGTAGGAGGCAATGAGGACCACTTAGCTTTCTGAAGAAACGTGAGGATTAAGGGGAGAGGAGGAAAGGCATAAAGCAATCCGGGAGACCAAGCATGGACCAGAGCATCCCTGGGTGACTGTCCCCGAGGGAGATCAAGGCAAAGAACCTGTTGTACTTGTTATCATGGGGAGACGCAAAGAGATTGCAGCAAGGTTCATCCCATTTTTTGAAAGATCATGTTCGCCACTGACTGATTCAAAGACCACTCATGAGGTATCAATAATACTCTCCTGAGCCTGTCTGCTAAAATGTTGTGCTCCCCTAGAATGTGCATTGCAATCAGAAAACAGTTGCTAGAGATTGCCCTCTGCCACACACTCACTGCTACTCAACACAAGGTGTAGGATCCGGTTCCCCCTTGTTTGTTGATGTACAAAACTAATAATATATTGTCTATTTGTATTACAAAAGTCCCTGGAGGAAGCTGTGAAATTCCTGCAATATTAAAAGGACTGCTGTCATCTCCAGGACACTGATAAGCAGGTTGGTCTCCTGTGACGTCCATGTGCCTTAGACTGTCTGACCTAGGAAATCCCCCCCCACCTGGCTGGCATCCGTGGTCAACATGGCATTTGGGGGAGGAAAACCAAAGGGGTGTCCATGAAGAACCTCCAAGGAGTGAAGCCACCAGAGGAGAGAATCCTTGCACACTCATGTTAGTTTGAATGCCTCATTTTAGCAGCTGAGAGGTTGAAGAAGTGACCAATAGACTGCTAAGGTCCACCGCAGAATTCTCATGTGCAGGCATGCTGTTGGTAACAGAGTTATGGTAGCAGCCTTGGAACCCAGGGCTAAGTACTAATTTGGCTGGAGGAACTAGGGTTGCCAAAATCTATCTGACATGTGGTTTTAGGTTTGAAATCCTGTCTGGAGTAAGGAAGGCCACGGTCTTGATCATATCCAAATCCGCTCCTATGAAATCTATGCTGTGAACTGGTTGAAGCTGAGACTTTTGTATGTTGATTGTTATACCCAAGGTAAGAGTCAACTGTAACAGGTAGTCCCTGGCCTGGATGAGTAGGTGCCTGGTTGGAGCGATAAGGAGCCAGTCTTCTAGGTACGGAAAAACATGGAATCCTTGCAGTCTGAGATGAGCTGCAACTACTTGTTCAGGAATGTCAGATCCAAGACTGGCCTGAGGTCCCCTGTCTTTTCTGGTACTAAAAAGAATCCTGAGTATATGCCTGATCTGATCTGATCTGGCAGGACCTTCTGAATGACTTTTCTGTAGCAGCTTTGAAATTTCCAACTCCTCTGCACCTCTCTGACTGGGTGGAATGTCCGTGAGAGATGTCTTTGGTTTGGGGAATTTTGAAAAGGGAAGTATAGAATATTTGTGCAAAATCTTACCATAACTATAGATGTCCTTCTCTTCTGTAAGTTGCAGTATTCATAAAATGAGGGAGTCTGCTGTTGGCTGACTCATACATCCGGCCAGTGTACAAAAGTCTAAAGCTACTGTAGGGTACATGTAATATCGCACACAGATCCAGTCATACATTGGTCATAAACTGATGTCAGATATAAAGTGAAAATCAGCACACACCCATACTCAGAACTGAATGCCCCAGGAAGAACACCAGTCTGAGAAAGGTGAGGAACACACAATCAGCAAACAAGCAAGCATCAGGGGGAAGGGGGGGGGGAATACTGCAACACAGAGAAGGGCATCTATGGTTAAGGTAAGATTTTACACAACTATTCTATGTCCTTCTATTCATATGTTGCAATATTCATAACATGTGGGAGAATACCAAAGTTCATGCTGAAAAATAATTGGGCGGAGGGGCAGTAGCACCCTCTACAAACCCCTGTATGATAGCCCTTGCAAAATCAGCTCTAAACCTGGAAATACCATCCAACTTTTAATGTTTTGTGAAAGTTTGTATAAATGACCAGGTAGCTGCTTCTAATATAGAGGAGGTGTCTAGACCTTTGAAGAAAGCACCAGAAAAAGGACACAGCTCTAGTGGAATGAGCCAACCGGGGAAGCAAGAGTTTTCCCATGAGACACACAGCAAAAGGAAATGATTTTAGAAACTCTAGTGGATATAGTCAGCTTGGAAATAGGCCTGCCCAGTGTCCAAAGGATGACAGGAAATAAAAAAAGATGATCAATTTTCTAATAGGCTTAGTTTTATCTAAATAAAATTTGAGTTGTCTATGCACATCCAAGATGTGTAAAATCCTCTCACTACAGGACTGTGGTGATGGGAAAAAGATGGGTAGATTAATGGACTAATTCAGTGACAACTCATTCACCACCTTGGGCATAAAGGAGGGATTAGTGCGCAAGGAGACCCTACCCCTATGGAACACAGTAAAGGGGGAAGACGCCTGAAATTCTGAGACTCTTCTGGCAGAGATGATGGCCATCAGAAGCACTGTTTTCCAAGTGCAATGCTGAAGGGAAGAACAACTTGCTGGTTCAAAAGGGGCCAAAGTAAGTTGCTCTAGAACAAAATTTTGATCCCAAGGAGGAGGAACTGGTTTTCTTGGTGATCTGAGATGAAGACCTTTTCAGAAAGAAAAGTTTAATTTCCAACCTTGAAGCCAAGGGAGGAATCACAGGCAGACAGACAGATTGCTGAAAGATGAGCTTTTACTGAAGAGTATGACAATCCACTCCAATAATTCACACAGTTAAGACAGAACCACTGGAACATCCACCAGCAGTGGTTGAGGGTGCTTAGAAAGACACCAGATGGAAAACCTTTTGGGTTTATTTGGCCTCCTGCAGAATTTGCTGCATGCTCTCAGAGAAAAGGTGTCTTAAAGGGAGCAAAACCCTATCACCCACAGTGTCAGCTGCAGGGATGACATCTGCGGATGTATTAGCGATCACTTGCTCTGTGTGAGTAGGTCCACTCTGTGGGTTAACTTGTGATGACTGCCCTTGGATAAAATTCAGAAGGAGAACCAATGCTGTCTTGGCCAAAAGGGGGTCACCAGCAAGATTGTTGGTTGTTTCTGCTGAATCTTCAACAGGACTTGTTGGAGAAGTGAGAAGGTGGGATGCAGAGAAACATCCCCTTTCAAGGAAATGATAGAGTGTCCACCCTGCATGCCAGAGGATGGGGAATGCTGGCATAAAACTTTGGAAGTTGTCTGTTCATAGGAGAGGCAAAGAGCTCTACCTGAGGTGTACCCCACTGATGGACAGTGTCCAGAAACACATGCCTAACATTCACTTGTGGGATTGAATCATGGACCTGCTCAATGTGTCTGCCACAACATTTTGAGTGGAGGGAATGTAGACTGCTTGGAGGGTGAGTTGACTCAGAGGCTAACTCCCAAGCTTGGAGAGCCATTCTGCACAGGAGATAAGACTTGGTCCCTCCCTGCTTGTTGACATAAGAAATTACTGTGGTGTTGTCTGTGAATCACTTTAGGGTACCTGAAAGAAGAGGTTTGAAAATTTGCAGAGCAAAAATGAGGGTGCATTTCTTTTATGTTTATCTGTTCCCTCTTTTGGCAGTAAGATCACACATCTTGAACTTTCCAGGGTGCCAGGGTTGCTCCCCCATCCCAAGTCTGAAGCCTCCATGAACAGCTGCTGAGTCGGAAGGGGTGGCTGTAAGGGTAGGCCTGGATTCAAGGTCACCTGCTGAATCCACCAGTTCAGTTCCTTTTTCATGCAGGGAAGAGGGGGGAATACAAACTCCAATGGATGAGTGTGTTGCATCTATACTGACCTGAGGCACCACTGGAATTTCCTCATGTGCAGCTTGGCTAGAGGTAACCTGGGGATAGTGGATGCCATGAGGCGGAGAAACTCTGGCAGTCAGGGACTGGAGAAGCATGAGAGCCTGGAAGTAGGCATTGTTAAAGAGAATCTTCTAGAGAGGTAAGGAAGCCAACATCCTTTCTGTTTGTATTCTGCATCCTAGAAAAACAGGATTATGAAGGGACCAAGGTAGACTTTTGAAAGTTTATTCTGAATCCTAGATCCTCCAGCACAGCCAAAATGAAGAGCAGATTCTTTTGAAGGGTGTCTGGAGAATGAGCCTGTTGAATCTTGTCCTGGTATGGAAAAATCTGAATACCCCTTAGTCTGCAAAAGACTGTGACAGGAGTTAAGCATTTTGTGAATACTCTTGCATCCGAAAGGTGGGAGCCTTCAGAAAGGTGTTTAGGTGTGACAAGTCTAGGCTGGGTCTCCAGGGCCATCTTTCTTTTTAAGAAGGAACATCCTGGAGTAAAATACTTTCCCTATTTGGGAAGGTGACACCTCCTGAATGGTACCCTGAGAAAGAAGACGGGAAAGGATTTGTGGAAAGTAATCCAGCTGTTCTTTTGGGGATTGTGGAATACCCCTGAAGGAAGGTGGAGTCTTCCACACCACGAAGTATCCTTGAAGGATGATTGAGAGGACCCAAGAGTCTTGGATGATCAGTTTCCAAGCAGGGAGAGAAAGAGAAAGATGCAAGGGAAAGAGGAATATGCATGCTCAGAAAGGGCTACTTCTGAGCAGCAGGATAAGATGTGGAAGACTTGCCAGAGTATTGCTTCCTAGTATTTCTTTTACCCTCAGGTGACTGAGTTCTGGAGGGCTTCCTTACAAACGGGGGATACAAAAATGCTTTTTAAGTCTTGTAGCTTTTTGCCCTTTTCTTATTAGGACTTAAATAGTTCTGCTGCAGAGGCACCAAACAAGGCAGTGTTGTCATAATTTTAGCCTTTATAGGTTCATAGTACATAGGTTCATAGTTTGACACTAAGCTAACTGCCCTTGCGAGTCATTTTAAGCCTAGCCAATTATCCCTTGTAAGACTCAAACCCTGCACCTTGTGTTTGTAAGGCAAACACCTTAGCCATTAAGCCACCCTTGTCTGGCAAGGGCTGTAGATTGAGCCAGCCCCTTAAGTGCAGATCTGGCAGATGCCTCCACAGCATCGTAGCTACACTTAATTGAATGGCATGTGACTTGAGCAGAAGAGCTCAGAATGGAGGATAACTGATCCTTAGTAGGAGAGTAGTCTAGAAGCTCTGAAATTAGCTTATTGGCATCAGAGAGAAGGGCTAAATAGTATTTTGCCATATGGGGCTGATAGTTTATGGCTCTAAATGCCAAGGTTGCAGAAGTATAAACTTTCTTCCCCAACCTCTCCACAACTTTACTAACTTTACTTTCCTTATCTGAGGTGAGAAAGGAAGTTGAGGCAACATCTTAAAGGCCTTATATCAGCAGACACAGAAATAGTAGCAGGATCTGCAGATGGACATTAAACAGGAATTTGGAATCCTCTGGCACCTTGTAAAACCCGTCTGGCTTTTTAGGGACAGGAAGTTGGGAATCAGGGCACTTGGAAGCTGTTGAAAAGGCAAAAAATCTGGTAGCACAGGGGGAACTATAGATGGAGAAGGGGACTCCATCTGCAGAAGGTTATACTACCTTTTTTGAATTTCTGACACCTGGGAGCTATACCATTTAAAGAACTCCTTCATTTTAACAATGGTTTCCCCAAAAGAAATATCATCCCCTGGAGAATCATGCCATTTGATTCTTCTTCTGAGGAAGCATATCTTAAGGGAGATAAAATTTGGTCAGAGTATGCCAATGATTCATCCCCAGACGAGTCATCTTCATCAGATGAAACCTCAACCAAAATCTTCTTCTGTGGAGAAACAGGAGAACAGGAGGAAGAAGGGAGAGAGAGGCCAGTGGATTGTCTCAGGGCCATAAAGGCATTAAAGAGCCCTTGAGAAAAGGCTTGCCAATCTGCAGGTTGTCTTTGGGAAACAGGAAAAGCATGCTTGATTTTCTGCTGCTTCTTTTGTGGGACATCCTTGCAGTGGAAGGATGAGGGACCTGATGTCGGCCTACACTGTAAAATACTGCTTGGGACATCTTCTCCAACAATGATTTGAAGAATGCTATGTGGGCCTTCAGTAACAATGAGCCTGGGTTCCCCCCTACATCCATAATGACTACCTGCATATCCCCCAAGGATGTACTAGTAGGATCCTTCACAGCCACCACCCCCCTACCCGTGGAAGAATCGCCTATGACTCTAAAGCGGTCTCAGGGCCAACATCAACCTCAGGAGAGGCATCCGGAATTTGAGGAGCAGCAGGTAGGTCAGGCCTAGAGTTCTTGGCCTTCTTAATTACTGGCTCACCTGAAGGGTCCAACGTAACTTCCATATTGTGTGCCAAGTGCTTACGGTGCTGGTTCTCCAAGTACAGATTGAGGGAAGCTAGACGACTGCGCAGGGTCTTGAGGACAAAGGCCTTGCAAATTGGACAAGAGATATAGTCCTGGTAAGGGCCTAGGCAAAAGAGACAAAGACTGTGGGAATCTTTATGTGGAATTTGCCTTCCACACTGACACTTGCCCTTCCTAGCTGACATGCAAGCTCAACCACAACAGTAACACATAAAACAATAAGAAAAAAAAAACAATGGGGAGCTTATCTGGATCGGAATTCGCAACTTTTCTGATGAGTAAACGACCAGAGAAGACATTCTGACTGGCAGCAGAAAAGTTCTTAGGATGGGTGCATGCTGATGTCCACTTTATACCAGTCACTTTATGATCGATGTAGGACTGGATCTGTGTGTGACGTCACACATACCCTACAGTAGCTTTATACTTTTGTATATTGGCTGGACGGATTCTCCCATGTTATGAATACTGCAACATATGACTAGAAGGACATTCTCTGGATACGAGTGATGGCTATCTGGGTGTCTAGGTGCAAAGGTACGTGCCCCCGACTATGTCCAGGAAAGGACAGTCGGGCAACCCCTCATGAATGCTGCAAGGGTCTGTCTGAGAAAGAATCCTGAGACCCTTGATTTTGCAGACCCCCTCTGCCTTGTGGATGGCATCTACCATTGTAACCATTTCCCCCTCATGGCATCTGGGGGAGTATTCTCCCTGCAACTCCTGAAAAGGACCCTGAGATTTTTTGAACCACAGCCCCCTCCCCCGCCCAGCTGATTTCTGGAAAAGGATCTCTGGTGAGGGGGGTAGAAAACGGATACTGATGGCAGAGAGTCTTTTCATCTTTCTCACTATGGAAAAGTCTCTCAATAAAGGTGGGCCCAAACAAAAACAATCAGTCAAAAGTGGCACTGAAAGAACGCTGTGAAAGGTTCAACAAAGTCACACAGTCACATTCAGGCATGACGCCTAATGGGAATGCCAGAACCTGTTTCCCTAGAGGTACCCTCTATACATGGGAGATTAACCTCATGGATGCATTAGATGTTGACTTTAGAGTGGCCAATCTGGAGGAGAAGGATTTCCTGTCCTCATCAGACAAGGACTCTGGGACAGAGTTAGAGAGAGTTCTTTGATTAAATCCCTCTATAGCCTAGTAAAATGGGAAAGGTTGCTTAAGAGTCACAGGGTGAGGTTGGACAAGGCGTAAACTCTCTTACCGAATCTGTTCAAAGCCCTAGACTCCCTGTTAGAGGGATGGACAGAAAAGCTTTTTTGGGCCAGCTACTACTTAGTGGCTGCTGCAACAACCATGGCATCTACTGGGATTCCCTTAGTCCAATGGGGTTGGTCAGGGGAAATCGCTGAGGATTTTGTCCGCATGCTTAGGTAGAGGTTCTTTAGTGTCGGGTTTCTTCCAAGCCCTGCTTGATACCAGATCAACAAGAACATCAGCACAGGGGACACCCAAGATATAGAAGAGCCAGACATGAAAGCCTCTAAGAACACAGATTCCTCCGGGTTGGGTTTTGGAAAGACCATCCACCTCTTTTGGCATGGGATTTCCAAGAGGTCTCCAAGAGAGACATCCTCAGGTGGAGATCTAGAGGTCCTCTCCCCTTCATCAAAATCAGTGTCTTCAGTGACCGATTCCTCTGGGGAATCAAGGTGCCTCCTTTTGCAACTTCTCTTCTGAGGAATCTCCTCAGTGGGGTGTTCCAGGGAAACATTGGAAGAGATCTGGGGTTGCAAAGGTGGAAGTACCTGTAGGCTTTGCTGGGCCAGCTATACCAAGAGGGGCAGTGGTGAGGTCTCAGACACAGATGGAGTCTCCAAAGGGGTGGGAAGTGGATGCAAAATGGTGGGAGCAGAGGATCTCCTGGGCATGGAGAGGATCCTCTTCACCACCTAGAAAGCAGAATGGGCCAGAAAAACTGAAAATTGTCCTCCTGAAGCTACTATGACAGAGGATCCCTGAACTCCTCAACATTCCTCTCAGAGGGGCCTGGGCCAGACTTGTTAAACACTGATGCTCCGAGAGGAAGCAATGGCTCTGAAAATGTCAGAGTCAAGGTCAACTCCTCGGAGCAGATGTTGAGGCTTCAGCTCAGAGAGCAGCTCTGTTCCAACAGTTGGTACCGAGCAAGTCAGGGTTAGCATCGGGGTCAAAGTGAGATACACTATTGGCTCTGACACCATGGCTCTCAGGGCATTCAGATCTAAGGACTCCAAAGCAGCAGCTAGGATCAGAGAAGGAGCTAAGGGTTTAAAGGGTGACGGTCTGCTGATGGTCCCAGTAGGGGTAGGGCTGGCAAAAAGTACAGTTTTGTACCTACCATAAATGTAGATATTCGAAAATCCACATTGCTGCAGTCCTAACACTTGGGTAGTCCGCTGTCCCAGTCGGCCCGAATACCAAAGTATAAGGCTGACGTCGGTCAAGGCGCATTTGTCTGACATCAGGACGTCAGGGTACAAATGCGCATGACCGACGTCATATCCTCAGTCTTTTCTTGCCCCAGATGTCAGAAGACCCTAAAAGATAAGGCCAAAACCAAAAACACCAAACACTCCTGTACCTAATATATGTACAATATATACAAATTTACCCAAAATAGAACCCCACCCACACAACCACCCCTAAACACAGAGGGGAAGGAGGGAGGGTAAATTGGACTGCAGCAATGTGGATCTTGAACATCTACATTTATGGTAGGTACAAAACTGTACTATGTTCTTCATCTCACATTGCTGCAGTCCTAACACTTGGGTAGAATCCCAAAGCAGAGGTAAGGGAGGATGGCTAAACTATAATGAAGCAGGAGCTGCCAAAATGCCCTGCAACACAGCAGTGGCAAAACCAGCCCTGGATTTAGAATAGAGAGGAAGGTGGTAATGCTTGGAGAAAGTATGCACTGAACTCCAAGTAGCTGCCTCCAAAATATCCTTAGTTGCCACCCCCCTTAAAAATGCTGTTGAAGTGGCAGTAGCCCTAGTGGAATGAGGCCTAATCCCAGCTGGAATCTCCTTGCCATGATGGGAATAACAGAATGCAATGCAAAACCCAATCCACTTAGATATAGTTTGTTTTGACACAGGCTTGCCCTGAGAACTCAAAGCAAATGAAACAAACAACTGCTGAGACTGCCTAAAATCCCTAGTCCTGCTTAAATAATAACGCAACTGCCTGTGTACATCTAAAGTGTGCAAAATCTTTTCCCCCCTATTTTGGGGATCTGCATAAAAAGTAGGCAAATGAATAGTTTGGTTTAAAGCCACACTAGAAACTACCTTAGGCATAAATGAAGGATTAGTACGTAATGATACCCTATCCTTATGAAAAATCAAAAAAGGCTCAACCGCCATAAGGGCCTGCAATTCAGAAACCCTTCTTGCAGAAGTAATGGCCAACAAAAAAGCAGTCTTCCATGACAAGTATTTCAATTCAGCAGTAGCCATGAGGCTCAAAAGGTTGTAGAGTAAGTTTCTCCAACACAATATTGAGGTCCCAAGCAGGAGTAGAAGCTCTACGTGGGGGTCTTACATTCTTTGCCCCTCTAAGAAATTGCTTGAACAAAGGATGAGAAAACAATGGTGGGTCACAATCATAGTGAGCTGAAATTGCTGCAGCATGAATCTTAATGGAAGAGAAAGACAAACCTTTGTCCAATAACTCAGTAAGATATTGAACAGCCACACTCAAATTAGGCTCAGAAACATCCAAATCCTTTGCTGCACTCCAAAATAAAAATCTCTTCCATTTTTCTGCATACACTTTACGTGTACTAGGTCTTCTGGCTTCCATAATCACATTCAAAACTTGTTGAGGAAGTTGAGACCTGCTGTGGTTCAAAACAGAATATGCCAGGCTGTTAGATGAAGAGAGTGAAGCTTGACATTGAGTAGATGACCGTCCCTCTGAGACAAAAGGTGTGGAATTAAAGGTAAAGGCCATGGAGGCTTCCTTACCAGATTCCTCAGTAATGGGTACCAGTGTTGCCGAGGCCAATCTGGAGCTATCAAAATCATCCTTGGCTTGTCTTGTCTGACCTTTAGGAGTACCTTTGGGAGGAGAGGCAGAGGTGGAAAGGCATACACATGAAGATTTTCCCAACTGAACGAAAGAGCATCCACTTTCCAAGCTGTGTGATGAAACCTTTTCGCAAAACTTTGGCAGCTGGTGGTTTAGTGGAGAAGCGAACAGATCTATGTCTGGAGTTCCCCATGACACTGTCAATTTTCAAATACATGAAGATCCAGTTTCCACTCGTGGGGATCCATGATTTGCCTGCTTAACACATCTGCTAAGGAGTTCTGTGCTCCTGGCAGAAACCTTGCCTGAAGATTTAGCTGCAAGCTGAGCGCAGTCTCCCACAAAATCATTGCTTGCCTGCATAGAGGATAAGAATGTGTTCCCCCTTGCTTGTTGATGTACCACATGACAGTTGTGTTGTCTGTTAGAATCAACACCTGCCCTGGAAGAAGTAACTCCTTGAAAGCCATTAATGCAAACTGGACTGCTAACATCTCCTTCATGTTGATATGTAGATGCTGTAGTCTGGCAGGCCACTTGTCTTGTATCCACTTTCCATTCAGATGAGCTCCCCAAGCTATGTCTGAGGCATCTGTCGTTAGAATCTGACTCGCCTCTGGCCGGGTCACAGAGAGTCCCTTGTTTAGGTGACATTCCTGAGCCCACCACAAAAATTCCTTTTGAATGCAAGGTATTATTGGAATGACAGTGTCCAAATCCTGGCAGTGCTGTGTCCATACATTTTTAGATACCATTGCAGCTTCCTCATATGCAGTTTGGCATTGGGAAGCACCAGAATACAAGATGCCATGAACCCTAAGGCTTGAAGGACTGTCCTTGCAGTCAGCCCGGACTGAAGAGATAGTTGATGGAAGTAAAGGGAAAGATTATTTTGTCTGTCCGGGGTTAAAAGGCCATCTGGGCTGCTGTATTCAGTCTCACACCCAGAAAGCACATGTCTTGAGAGGGTACTAGACTGGACTTTATTTCGTTCACAGAATACCCCAGGCATCTTAGCACTGCTATCACATATTCCAGATGCTGAAGAAGCTCGTCCTTTTCTTGAGCCAGAATCAGACAGTCGTCCAAGTAAGGATAGATTTGTATTCCTTTTAGCCTGAAGAAAGCCACAACTGGAGCCAGAACTTTGTGAATACTCTGGGCAGTAGATAAGCCAAAGGGCAATGCAGAGAACTGATAATGGGAATTTCCAGCTCGGAAACGCAGATACTTCCTGCAACTGAGTCTGATAGGCACATGAAGGTAAGCCTCCTTGAGATCTAAAGTTACCATCCAGTGATCCTTGCCCAGCAGAGGTAAAAGCTGTTGTAACGTCAACATTTTGAACTTGGGAATGTCCAGATAAGTGTTGAGGATAGACAAATCCAAAATTGGTCTCCACGTGTTCCCCTTTTTGGTACTAGGAACAGGCGAGAATAAAATCCTAGGCCCCTTTCTGGCACAGGAACCGGCTGAATGGCCCCTATCTGGAGTAACAGAGAAATTTGCTTGTGAGCCTCTTTTCTTTGTATAGGAGGAATGTCTGGCATGCCTTTGAAAGGAGGCAAGGTATGGAAATAAAACCTGTAACCGTGGTGAACGATATCCAATACCCATCTGTCTTGGGTAATAACACTCCAATTTTCTTTGAAAAGTGCCAGCCTTCCTCCCAAAGGTGCTGCCAGACGAGAAGGCTCTGGCAGCTGAAAAGGCAAGTCATTGGGTCTGCTTACGAAAGGACTGACCCCTGCCCTCACCAGAAGACTGGGCAGGCGAACTGCCTGTTCTAGGCCTAAAAGAACCTTGAGCTCTGCCCCTACCACGTCTAGATCTACCCCTAGACTGAGAATCATAAGAAGGATAAGTCCACCCCTTAGTAGGCCAATTTCTACTAAACTTTGGAGGCTGAACCTGCAAAAAATCTTTAACAGTCTGCATAGACTTAGCCTTGTCCTCCATTTTCTTTAAAACTGCTTCCACAGGCGCACCAAATAACACACCAGATTGTAAAGGAGCATCTAAAATCCTTGTCTTTACATGTTCAGCTAAATTCTGATCCCTCAGCCAGGCGTGCCTGTGAAGAACAGAACCAGTGGCTGCCACCCTCGAAGAGGCCTGTACAGCATCAAAACCACATTGCAAGGAATGCTTACCCACCTGTTCAGAAACATGAACTAAATCCTGCAACTCTTTACACTCAATACCTTCCGCCAGAGCATCTACCTTAGACTTCAATTGTGAAAGGAGATAATTTTGGTATTTCAACATGTGAAACTGGCAATTCAAAGCCCTCATGGCTAAAGTGGAAGAAGTATACACCTTCTTTCCCCATCTATCCAAAGCCCTTGCCTCTTTTATCAGAAGGAACAGGACTTTTAACAACAGAAGCCTTAACACCTTTAGGCCCCTGAGAAACAGTTTCTGGGTCTGCCCTAGGACTCTTAAAAAGATACTTATGAGCTTCAGGCACCCTATAATACCTATCCGGTTTAACTGGGGCAGGAGGCAAAGAATCAGGGTTCAGGGAAGCCTCTGCAAAAACATCCTCTACCACATCCAGAACAGGAGGTATAGCTAAAGGCCTATGCTGGGGTAGAAACAAAAATTCCCTAAGCCTTTTCCTGGAATCAGAGAAATCTTGACCTTCCCATTTAAAATGCTCCCTCATGGAATGAAGAGTCTCTGAAAAAGAAAAATCCTCAGGAGGAGAAGCCGAAGGTGTAGAGTCATCTACATCAGAATCTGAATAAGGAGGATACTCCTGCAAGTCTTCAGCCGAAGACTCAGAAGCCTCCGAACACTGCTCAAAACTTTCAAGCTCAGGTTCCACCCTAGGCCTCTTATCAGGGGGGGGCATAGAACCTCTAATCATAGTAATCAAATCTTCTGCCATTTTAAGCATATGTTTCTTAGGCAGAGACCCTGAAGAACTAGGGGAGACCCCACTGAAGTTAACCCTGGCCTGCCTCTAGAAGAAGCCTTGGAAACAGAAGGGAGGGCCTAACCACCTTAGGAAGGGAGGGAGAACAGGTACCTGAGAAGCCCCTTCAGCCTGGCCTACCTCCTGAGAGGACACATCTTGTAACAGTAAAGTCTCTCCCTGAGAATCCAAAGGAACTTCTGGCAGAACCACCGGCTCCACCGAGCCCTCTAAAGAACCGGCGTCCGGGACAGACGGTTCTTCCACCCTAGGCTGCTGCTTTGTCCTTGCGCTTTTTAAGCGGGCGCCGGAGCATCCGGCGGCATGTTGTAATTACAACGCTTCCCAAAACTAACCTGGCACAATCTAATCTTCTCTTAATAGTGCGTTTGTTAAATCTAGCACAAGAGCGACAGCCAACAACGTCGTGCTCAGGCCCTAAGCAAGGTATACACAAGGTATGGTAATCTCTATGAGGTATCTGTTTCCCACAAGAAATACAGTTATTCACTTTTTCTGACATCCGGTTAAATACTGAGGCAAGAAAAAACAAAATATTCTAACGGGTACTTAGCCAACTTTGATTCGGTCTGAAACTCCGACTTCAGAATATTTCAGAACGCCAACCTGCACTCGCAAAACTGCTTCTGCATCGGACCATGCGGCAAAAAAAACTGAGGATATGACGTCGGTCATGCGCATTTGTACCCTGACGTCCTGATGTCAGACAAATGCGCCTTGACCGACGTCAGCCTTATACTTTGGTATTCGGGCCGACTGGGACAGCGGACTACCCAAGTGTTAGGACTGCAGCAATGTGAGATGAAGAACATCCCGCATTTCAATCTGTATCTGAAGTAACTGCCTCAAATCTGTCCACCAGTGATTCCGAAAGACTATGGGTAGACCTGACAGAAGCTGCTTGGGAATGTGGCCTGGACGAGATCCTAGGAGACTTCTCTATAGGAGGTGAGCCTTCGGAAGGAGGAGGGAGCTCCGAAGGCAAAGAAGCTTGGGCCAAGGAGAGGACTGTATGGACTTATTTGGATCCAAATTCTGGGATACGACCCCTTAGCAGCCTTGGATGGAGGCTCATCCAAAGACAAGGAAGCAGACTTCGAGGGAACATTTTCTGCACTCCCTGTCTTCAAGGTGCTTTCTGGGAGGGGGCCGAGCCCCTGAAGAAGAACCTGCTGATGGGTACGATGAAAGTAAAAGGCCCTTCAGAATAAGCTTGTTCCTTCTGTCAGCCAGTGCTCTTTGATGGAAGCCCTCACAGATGGTACAGAACGCATTAAGGTGAGCAGGGCAGAGACGACGTAAGCACTCCCTGTGGGCACCAGATAAGGGAATCTTGTGCCCACAGGAAGTGTATTTTCTGAAACGTAAAGGTTTCTCGGACATTTCAAAAACTTTAAAGAAAGGGGGAAGAAAAAGAAAGGATAGCAGTTCCTGCCAATAACAAACCAGCAGACACAAGACAAGCTAAAATAAAAATAGAAGTTATGTTCTTACCATAACGTTCCATGTTAGTTGTCTTCTTCTCGCCTTCTTCTTGCTGGATGGGTTCGGAGCCGACCTCGGCTCCGACTCGGCCACTCTAAAAGCTCGAGAGTTGGTTCCACCGGCTCGAGGCTCCCCTTATATCCCACAATGCTAGGCGTGAGTTACCTCAGATCTCGTTTGTAAGCTAGACCCAGCTTATACTAGTAACAGAATAACTATAAACAAAGTCCACCTCTATAAACCAGGGAGAAGAGAAGGGTGACCTGCATCCTGATCCAGGAAAATATGCACAGTAGCATATACCTAAAGTAAGAGGTGGTAGAAAGAGAGGTCACAATCAACACTCCTCTAGGTCTGTCCAGACCAGGGGAAGGAGGGTGGGGCAAGAAGGAGGCGAAGAAGACAACTAACATGGAACGTTATGGTAAGAACATAACTTCTATATGTTAAGTTGTCTATCTCACCTTCATTCTTGCTGGATGGGACCGTCCCTAGCACCTTGTCCCGGGTGGCCTAACGGAACAGACTCTTGAGAACAGTGGAACCAAAGTTAGCTCTATGCCTAGAAGCTAAATCCAACTTATAATGAGAAATGAAAGTGTGAGGAGTAGCCCAAGTAGCCGCTGCACAAATGGTGTCAATAGGCAGTCTGTCTTGGAAGGCTATAGAAGTAGCCAAAGCTCTGGTGGAATGGGCTTTAGGTTTGTTAGGCAGCTTTTGGTGTCTAATTTCATAAACAAGGGAAATCAGAGATGTTAGCCATCTAGATAATGATACCTTTGAAACTGAAAGTCCCTTTCTGCCTTCTGCATAGGAGACAAACATCTGGTCAGATTTTCTGAATTGTTTGGTTCTATCCAAATAGTACCTTAACTGACGATGAACATCTAGCCAATGCAATTTTGTTCAGACCTATTGGAATATTCTGGAAAAAACACAGGAGGTCAATGCTTTGATTTAGGTTAGACGAGGCTATCTTAGGCAAAAAGGACGGGTTGGTTCAGAAGATACCCTGTCCTTATGGAACAACAGATAAGGAGGTCGACAGCTGAGTGCATGAAGTTCTGAAACTCTTCTAGCTGAAGTAATAGCTACCAGAAAGAGAGTCTTCCATGATAGCAATTTTAAAGAACAGGAGGCTGCAGGTTCGAAGGGGAAGAATCAAAGAACTAAGAACTAAATTTAGGTCCCAAGGAGGAGGAGGATTTCTTATAGGAGGTCTGAGTAGAAAAACTCCTTTCAAAAGGCTTTGCAAAGCTTGTGGGACATTATGGCAGACTCTGAAATACCCACATGAAAGTTAGAAATAGCTGCCAGTTGAACTTTAAGAGTAGAAGGAGATGAACCTGCATGGAAGAGTTCAGCTAGAAAATCAAGGACCATTTGGATGGAAGCAGTGAAAGGATCTATGTCCCTTCCTTGAGCCCAATAGGCGAAACGTTTCCACTTACTCAAATAAATCTTTCTAGTGGAAGATTTATGGGAAGCTATCAAAATATCTCGAACAGAGTGAGATATTTGAGGAAGCCTGGCTAAGGTTGGAATTGGAGGAGCCAAGCAGTGAGGTTCAGAGAGGGAAGGGAGCGATGAAACTGACCCGACTGATGGATCAAAAGATCTGGAACTAGGTCCAGATGCCAAGGTCGCTCCAACAGAAAATGATGCAGAAAGGGGAACCAAACCTGTCGAGGCCAGTAAGGAGCAATGAGGATCAACGAGGCCTTCTGAGCGATAGCTTTCTGTATCACTTGAGAGATTAGTGGGAAGGAAGGAAATGCATACAGAAGTGCCCGTGGCCAAACTTGGACTAGAGCGTCTCTGCTGGGCTGGCCTGGTAAAGGGAATAGAGTGAAATAATCTCTGCACTTGCTGTTTTGGGGAGTAGCAAAAAGGTCGCAGCAAGGCTGACCCCACTTGAGAAAAATTTCTCTCACAACAGAGTCTTTCAGAGACCACTCGGAGGCATGAGGATAGCTCTGCTCAACTTGTCCATGATTTGATTGGACTTCCGGGATGTGCGTTGCTATCAGAAACCGCTGAGAAGAAATCGCCCATTGCCACAGTCTGAGTGCTTCTCGACACAGGGGTAGGACCTGGTTCCGCCTTGTTTGTTGATATACCACACTACAGACATATTGTCCGTCTGGATTGCTATCGTTCCCAAGGGAAGAGAGTCTTGAAGGGCTTGCAACGCTAAAAGCACTGCTCTCATCTCTAGAACATTTATGTGCAAGTGGCATTCTTCTGGTTGCCATGTGCCCTGGACAGTTCTGCCCTGATAATGCCCCCCCCCACCCGATCAGGGAGGCGTCCGTTGTCAGTGTAGCAACCGGAGGGAGGAACAAAGGGTCTTCCCAATAAGAGCTGAGGGGAAGGCATCCACCACAGAAGATGATTCCTGCATGTTTGCGTGATCATAATGGTGTGGGACATCGGAAGTTGCTGGTATGACCATTGTGTGAAGAGCATCCATTGAAGGATTCTCATGTGGAATCTGGCTAATGGAAGCAAAGGTATGGCAGCCGCCATAATCCCCAATACTTTCAGAACTAACCTGGCTTTGACTCTGTTGCTGCTGAAGATGAGCGAGACCAGTTTTTGTATGTCTGTTATTCTCTGATCTGTTAGCCTTGCAGACATGTTGACTGTGTCTAGAATTGCGCCTATGAAGGTAATAACACGACAAGGCAACAAAACAGACTTTTCACAATTTATTGAAATGCCTAAGTTTTGACAAGTGCGAAAGGTGTAGTCCCTGGCTGTGAGAAGAAGATGCTCGGTGGGAGCTGTAAGGAGCCAGTCGTCCAAATATGGAAACACCTGGAATCCTTGACGTCTCAGGTGAGAAGCTACCACTGCCATACATTTGGTAAACACCCGGGGGGCAGTGGTGAGTCCAAAGGGCAGGGCTCTGAATTGAAAATGACTGATTCCCCGCCTGAAGCGGAGAAATCTTCTGGAGCGTCTGTTCATTTTTATATGATAGTACGCATCCTGAAGGTCTATGGAGCACATCCAGTTTTTTCTTCCCAATAGGGGAAGTATGGACTGTAGCGTGACCATCCGAAATAGTGTTTTCTTGACTGAGTTGTTCAAGATACTGAGATCCAAAATTGGTCTCCAGTCCCCTGTTTTTTTTGGAACTAAAAAGAACCTGGAGTAGATTCCGGATCCTTGCTGGTCTGCTGGAACTGGTTGAATTGCTCTTTTTGCAAGCAGTTTTGAAACTTCCAAAGCTGCAAGATCCCTTTGAGCGGGTGGAACATCTGGAAGGGATTTTTTTGATCGGTTTGGAATGCAAAGAAAGGGAATGGAATAGCCTTCGGAAATGATGGACTGTACCCACTTGTCTCGAGTTAGGGATAGCCAGGCTTCTGGGTACAGTGACAATCTTCCCCCGACTGCCTCCGAAGGTGGACAGTCGGGCAACACCTCAGGGATGCTGAAAGAGCTTATCGGAGAAAGTTTCTCGATTGCCCTGGTTCCGCGGACCCCCTCTGCCTCTAGGGCGACGTCTACCATTGTTGTTCCCCCCTCTGCCTCTGGCAGGGAACCGACTCTGTGCGTCAGGCGAAGTCCCTTGAGATTGTTTGCGGAACCACATTTTTCCACTTTTCTGGCCCTTGGGGTAAGGCCTAGAAGGAGTAGAAAAACGGACTCCGACGGCAGAAAGAGTCTTGCCATCAGTCTCGCACCTAGTCAAGGTTTCTTTCACTTGAGGACCAAAAAGAGATGATCAATCAAACGGGGAATTAGTGAACGACGTTTTAAAGAGGTCCGCAAAGTTGCATAACCGCATCCAGGCATGCCTACGTAAGGCCACTCCTGTTCCTGCGGCCCTGCTCACTCCATCAGCCGCATACGAAAGGAGGCGCATGGAGGAGTTAGCTATGGAGTTCAGGGTAGCCAGCTGAGTGTTCATCTTGTCTTGAAAACCCGCAGCTGTAGGATCCTTCAACATATCACTCGCTTCTTTGATCAAGTCCCTTTGAAGACGAGTAAAATGGCATAGGTAGTTCAGCGAACGCATTGCAAAGGTCGCTGACGAGAACATCCGCTTCCCGTACCTGTCCATGGACCTAGATTCCTTGTTAGGTGGATGGACAGGCACTGAAGGATCAGCTAGTTCCTTCTTAGTGGCAGCAGCAACCACCATAGCATCCACAGAAACTCCTTTTGTCAGAAACTGTTTATCTGCTGGTGCTGTAATGAATTTTGAGGGTCTCCTGGGAGTGGGGTCCACTGAATCAGGAGCCGTCCATGCCTTTTTTGCTACCACCTGCATGAGGGTTCAAAGGGGGGAGACACCCAGGAGGTGGAAGGGCGAGAGCCAAACGCCTCAAGGTACACAGATTCATCCTCCGAAGGGTTGAGGGCTGGCCAATTTCCCCTCTGCTTAAGGATTTCTAGAATGTCTGCAAATGAGACATCTTCAGAAGGGGAACGGGGGGAACCCTCGGAATCCTCTAAATCTGTGTCAGAGGTGACGGACTCAGGTGAGTCTATGTGTTTCCTCTTACACTTTCTCTTCTGAGGGGGCTCTTCTGCCAAATCAGGAGAGGCCTCGGAAGAGGATGAGATCCCCACAGGGGATTCCTGAGGAGCTGGCTCTCTGCGGTCCGGGATGAGGGAGTGAGTCGACTTGACCTGAGGCACCGAAGAGGGAGGGGCGGACGGAGCAGACTGTGGAGTAGAACCAGGTTCTAACACACTCCGCATGACCTTGAACGCACCCCTGTCAGGCAGAGCCAGAGGTCCCCGCTCCGAAAAGCTAAAAACCTCCCTCGGCACCGACAGTGATGGCTCCGAGGCCAATGTCGGAGCCGAACTCACCAGCGCCGAAGCCCGAGAGGAGGCGGGGTCGGACAAGGGTCGATGCCACTCACCCCCTCGGAGCCGACGATGGAAGTCCGGCGCCGAGATTCTTCTAAGGAAGAAATCGGAGCCGACGATGGAGCCAAAGACATTTGTATCGGCTCCGACGCTACCACAGTCTCGGTTCCGAAACGCCCCGGCTCCGAGCTCAACGGAGTCGGAGGAGGAACATAATGAGGGACAGGGTCAGGCATCGACTGATGAGTCGGGCTCTGAAGCATTTGGGCCAGTGCCTCGGACTTAAGAAGTCGACTCACTACCCTCTGAAGGTCATGGTCCGACAGCCTCGATGACCTAGAGGAGTGAGATCTATGGCTCCGTTCAGACAGCAGAGGAGATGCTGGAGCCGAATGAACGGAGCCAAGGGACGGTGACCTAGACCTCTTTCTAGATGTCGGTTCCGAAGGTCTGGTCGGAACCGACACAGGAATTTCCAATACCTCGGCTCCAGCCGGAGCCGAGGAAACCACAGAAACTGTAGACTGAGACTCATCGGCTCCAGCCAGAGCCGATGTAGACGGAGGTTTCGTAGCCTTAGGTCTTGGCTCAGTAGCTGGAGCCGAGGACCTAGAAGCCTTGGAGGGCTTTCCCGAAGAGACAGTAAGGGAACCCTCAGGCTTGAGTAAACCTCTCAAAATCAGTTTGTTTTTTCTTTCCTGCAGGACCCTGGGGCTGAAGCCGTAGCATACAGCACAGGAGTCCTGCAGGTGCGAAGATCCCAGGCAGTAGACACAAGAAGTGTGACCGTCTGTCAGAGACATTTTCTGACAGCACGAGTCACACTTCTTGAAGCCTGAGACCTTTGAGTCTTTAGACATTTTAGAAAAAGTGTAATCACACACACCCAGTCAAACACACTGATTACACCCTATCCTATTTTAAACTCAAAAAATAAAACAAACTACCAAAGTTTTAAATTCTGAGAAAAAACACACACACACCACTAGGGGATGGAAGAAAAAAGGCCCAAAGGCCCGAGGGAAGAACTTATAAGTTCTTGTGGAAAAAATGGGATTTTAGAGAGAAAGGGGGAGAAAATCCACTAAACTAAGGGAAACAACTGTTAAAATTAAAACTAAAGGGGTTTAAGTATACTAAATTTTACTCCAAAGTTACTCACCAAGAAGCCGGTAGAAACCAAACACCTCGATCGCTGTAGCGGCAAACGAGATCTGAGGTAACTCACGCCTAGCATTGTGGGATATAAGGGGAGCCTCGAGCCGGTGGAACCAACTCTCGAGCTTTTAGAGTGGCCGAGTCGGAGCCGAGGTCGGCTCCGAACCCATCCAGCAAGAATGAAGGCGAGATAGACAACTTAACATCCTGCACTTAAAAAAAAAAAAAAAAAAAAAAAATCACAGATCAGAAAGCAGGATAGAAAAAAATAAGAGATGCTACGGTAAAAAAATAAAACCCCACTTAGTTTACAGCTGAAGACAAACTTTTTGCCAGAGTTCAAGACAATGAACCACAATGCTTCTCCTAAGAGCAGCAAACGAGATTTGGGGTAACTAGAGGGGAGTAAGGCATTATGGGTAGGACAGGAACTCGAGCTTTGGAGCCTAAGCTTTTCGAAGTGGCAGAGTCAGATCTGAGCTGGGATCTGAATCCCACAGGTCGAGGAAGAATGTAAATGACCATCAGGTTCACCACTGTTTTTGCGTGCCATTGTCAACAGGAATGTTCAACATATCATTAACATTACACATGTGCTGAACATTCAGTCACAGCTTTATGGTCTGCCTTTGTGCAATATTCTGTTAGAACTTTATTGGGATCATAGTTTATCTTTAGTTACAGCTAAGACAGTATATCAATAATAAACAAAGACTAGTAGCATTGTTATCACCATTAATAACAGGATTTAGAATGTCAAAATGTTCACATTCAACATTGTCAGGAGTGGCATCTTTAGTCCCATTGCAAGATGAACAGCATGGTTCATTCAAACTAGTTTTATTGGTATTTTTCACAGAATTACATTTGACTAGTATAGCATTTTTCTTAGCCATATCATCAGCCTGCCAACAGCAAAACAGAAATGAAGATGACTGTGGGGTATGTTCCCTCTTACAGCTGGGTTTCCTGCATATGGCCTCAGTGCCAGCTGTAATCTTGTGTCCTTACACCTCTTAGGGATAACTAACTGCTTCTAAGAGCTGTCAGGAAGATTCAAGTCTTTCTGCAGCTTTATCCCATTATCTACTTAATGTTGCAGCAATAAGTCTTAACGCCATCTTGCTGCTTGTATACAGTCAGTTTAATTGCATGTTAAAAAGGTAAAACCACACACAAGCAGTAACACAGTTAAAAGGGTTATGGTAAGGGTCGTGTAATGAAAGTTGCTGTAAGGCATATGATGGCTGTCTTCTTTCACATTACAATTTAGGCAGTAATGCACAGATCAATGGCTTGCTGCTTTGACACACCTTTATGCTTAAACATGTGCTTTTGACTGCACATATGTGGTGAAAGGGTGTTCATGAAGGACTCCCATGGTAAACAGGTGACATAAAACTAGGTAAATCATTTTATTTATTTAACATTTGTTTACCGGGAAAGTCTGACTGGAACAGAGCCCATTATCACTGGAGGCCTGGGGAGAAATGCTACAGATGCATGTCTTTGGAACTGGGGGAGGAAACCACAGCACCCAGAGGAAATCCACACGAACACAGGGAGGACATGTAGAACCTGCACAGAAGGCACTCCAAGAATCAAGCAGGAGAACTTCCTGCTGTGAGGCGACAACGCTAACCGCTGCGCCTCCCACAAATAATAACAATAATCATAACAACAACAATAATAATAAAGAAGAAAGCAACAAACAGTAAGCGTCTCTGTATCAAAAACATCTAAATCCTACTAGAATCAGAGATATGAAAGAAGGATAATAATAGCTTTCATTGTGGACTCAAGGCCAACACCTCCAGCACACTGTGCTGGTGTCACTGTTACTAGACCAACAAGACCCGCTAGACAGACAAGTGTTGAAGGACTTTCAAACTGCAAAGAAAATGTGCCTCAGTGGAAGAATATGGTATTAAAACTTGCTATCAAAGTACTAAGGAAAGATTCTTTTTCACTTCCACATTTAGTGATCTGCGGCTATGATCAGAGAACTGGTCAGATTTGGGTGTATACTCCATTTACAAGAAAGCAGTAAATATTTGACACGTGTTCTACAGCAAAGCAAATGTATGATCATAGCTAAGGTTCTGGCACTTTCTGATGCCACCCTCCCAATATATTAGTCTTAATAGCTACAGACTGCCAGTGATGCATGTCCAAACTCAAATTAGTATTCTACTACTGAAAATTATATTCTAGTCATGCCGCCACACCCCTGCTTACAGCAACGATTACAATACTATGAAAAAGATAATTAAATGTAGTGAAGAATGAACAAAAAAAAAAAAAAAAAAAAATCGGTCCAATAGCCCCAGTTAAATAAAACATTTTGCTTCATATAACAGTAATTTTTGCACTGTTACTTGCAGTACAGTAAAGCTTTTCAAGCAGTAACTTACTTGAGTGGTGTATGTTCCAACTTCTCTTATTGCTTTCACAGCAATATGACTACTTGTACTGCCTTGGAGTTTACAGACTAGAAAGAGAGGGAAAAAAATTTCAAAACACACTGATCAGAAGATGTATGAAAACGCACACTTTTTTTATAACATGATAAAGTGCATTTCTTACTACCAGGTAAGTAAATGGTGCATTGTTCTGCACTTATCAAACAACTTAACAGCTTACTTTTAGAATATGGTAACATTACGATATGGTACAATCTCAATTAGCAAACACAATCACTCCTTAATACACAAAGGAGGTTGTTTAGTCCTCACTGTGGTATACTGAGAACAAGTAAGCTAAATACCATAAACGTTTTGCACAAAATACCATGAATCATTTTATAAAGCAGTAGGTTAGAGGTAGGTACTGTTTTTACAGCACAAATAAAGTGGCAGCAAGAAAGTAGCCAACAACTGTACGGCTTGCAATGCTTGGTTTTTCAAACTTATTTTCAAAAACAGACTATGAAGACTGTCCTCATTTACAGAAGACATTTCAGGAGAAAAGGAGGAAACACATTACATTCAAAAGGCCAAGACTTAAAAAGGTGCTACCATTTCAGGCAGTAGAAAGGTAGAGAGCATTCAATGCTACTACAGTTAAAATAAATCCAAAGATGTTTACACTGTAACTCAAAAACAGCATCTGTAGAATACCAGTGCGAACATACAAGAATGTAAACTGAACTAATAAATAAGACACACTATGGAATAAAGGTAAGCTTTCTGCATTTTACTGAAATTGCAGTAGAAAACCGCCATTCAGATGAGGGGTTTTGCCTGCTTAATAAGTCTCATTCAATCTTCAAAGTTCAAAGCGATGAACACAGAATAAAAATACATGTTAAGTTGTCTATCTCGCCTTCATTCTTGCTGGATGGGTTTGGAGCCGACCTCGGCTCCGACTCGGCCACTCTAAAAGCTCGAGAGTTGGTTCCACCGGCTCGAGGCTCCCCTTATATCCCAGATCTCGTTTGCCGCTACAGCGATCGAGGTGTTGGTTTTCTACCGGCTTCTTGGTAAGTGTATTTTCTGTAAAGTTAGAATACTTAAACTCCTATATTTTTAAGTTTAACTACCTTTTCCCTTAGTTTAGTGGATTTCTACCCCTTTTTTTCATAAAATCCCGTTTCTTTCCCACAAGAACTTAAAAGTTCTCCCTCGGGCCTTCAGGCCTTCCCTCATTCCCTAGTGGTGTGTGTGTGTTGCTCTTAATTAAAACTTTTAGTTAATTGTTTTATTTTTGAGTTAAAATAAGATAAGTGTAATCAGTGTGTCTGACTGAGTGTGTGTGGTTACACTTTCTTGTTCTAGGATGTCTAAAGACACAAAGGTCTCAGGCTTCAAGAAGTGTGATGCGTGCTGTCAGAAAATGTCTCTGACAGACGGTCACACTTCTTGTGTCTACTGCCTGGGGCCTTTGCAGCTGCAGGACTCCTGTGCTGTATGCCACGGCTTCAGTCCCAGGGTCCTGCAGGAAAGAAAGAACAAGTTGATCCTAAGGGGTCTACTTAAGCCTGAGGATTCCCTTTCTGTCTCTGGGAAGCCATCCAAGGCTTCTAGGTCCTCGGCTCCAGCTTCTGAGCCGAGACCTAAAACTTCTAAACCTCGTCTGCATCGGCACCGGCTGGATCCAATGAGTCTACAGCTTCTGTGGTTCCCTCGGCTCCGGCTGGAGCCGAGGTATTAAAATCCTTGTCGGCTCCGACCAGACCTTCGGAGCCGACATCTAGGAAGAGATCTAGGTCACCATCCCTTGGCTCCGTTCATTCGGCTCCAGCATCTCCTCTGCTGTCTGAACAGAGCCATAAATCCTCCTCTAGGTCATCGAGGCTGTCAGATCATGACCTTCAGAGGGTAGTGAGTCGACTTCTTAAGTCCGAGGCACTGGCCCAAATGCTTCAGAGCCCGACTCATCAGTCGATGCCTGTCCCTGTCCATCAATATGTTCCTCCTCCGACTCCGTTGAGCTCGGAGCCGGGGCGTGTCGGAACCGAGACTGTGGTAGCGTCGGAGCCGATACAGATGTCTTCGGCTCCGATTTCTTCTTTCGAAGAATCTCGGCGCCGGACTTCCCTCGTCGGCTCCGAGGGGGTGAGTGGCATCGGACCCTTGTCCGACCCCGCTCTTCCTCTCGGAGCTTCGGCGCTGGTGAGTTCGGCTCCGACATCGGCCTCGGAGCCATCTCTGTCGGTGCCGAGGGAGGTTCTCAGCTTCTCGGAGCGGGGACCTCTGGCTTTGCCTGACAGGGGTGCGTTCGAGGTCATGCGGAGTGTGTTAGAGCCTGGCTCTACTCCACAGTCGGCTCCGTCCGCCCCTACCTCTACGGTGCCTCAGGTCAAGTCGACTCACTCCCTCATCCCGGACTGCAGAGAGCCAGCTCCTCAGGAACCCCCTATGGGGATCTCATCCTCTTCCGAGGCCTCTCCAGATTTGGCAGAGGAGCCCCCTAGGAAGAGGAAGTGTAAGAGGAAACACATTGACTCACCTGAGTCCATCACATCTGACACAGATTTAGAGGATTCCGAGGGTTCCCCCCGTTCCCCTTCTGAAGATGTCTCCTTTGCAGACATTCTAGAAATCCTCAAACAGAGGGGAAATTGGCCAGCCCTCAACCCTTCGGAGGATGAATCTGTGTACCTTGAGGCGTTTGGCTCTCGTCCTTCCACCTCCTGGGTGTCTCCCCCCTTTGACCCCCTCATGCAGGTTGTAGCTAAGAAGGCATGGACGGCTCCTGATTCAGTGGACCCCACTCCCAGGAGACCCTCAAAATTCATAACGGCACCAGCAGACAAACAGTTCTTGACAAAAGGGGTTTCTGTGGATGCTATGGTGGTTGCTGCTGCCACTAAGAAGGAACTAGCTGATCCTTCAAGTACCTGTCCATCCACCTAACAAGGAATCTAGGTCCATGGACAGGTACGGGAAGCGGATGTTCTCGTCAGCGACATTTGCTATGCGTTCGCTGAACTACCTGTGCCATTTTACTCGTCTTCAAAGGGACTTGATCAAAGAAGCGAGTGACATGTTGAAGGACCCTACAGCTGCGGGTTTTCAAGATAAGATGAACACTCAGCTGGCTACCCTGAACTCCATAGCTAACTCCTCCATGCGCCTCCTTTCTTATGCGGCTGATGGAGCGAGCAGGGCCGCAGGGACAGGTGTGGCCTTACGTAGGCATGCCTGGATGCGGCTATGCAATTTTGCGGACCCCTTCAAAACGTCTTTCACTAATTCCCCGTTCGATGGATCATCTCTCTTTGGTCCTCAAGTGAAAGAAACCTTGACTAGGTGCGAGACTGATGGCAAGACTCTTTCTGCCGTCGGAGTCCGTTTTCTACTCCTTCTAGGCCTTACCCCAAAGGCCAGAAAAGTGGGAAAATGTGGTTCCGTAAACAATCTCAAGGGACTTAGCCTGACGCACAGAGTCGGTTCCCGCCAGAGGCAGAGGCGGGAATAACAATGGTAGGCGGCCCTCGAGGCAGGGGCTCCAGAGAACCAGGGCAATCGAGAAGCCTTCTCTGATAAGCCCTTTCAGCATCCCTGAGGTGTTGCCCGACTGCCCACCTTCGAGGCAGTCAGGGAAGATTGTCACTGTACCCAGAAGCCTGGCTATCCCTGACTCAAGACAAATGGGTACAGTCCGTCATTTCCAAAGGCTATTCTATTCCCTTTCTTCGCATTCCAAACCAATCAAAAAAATCCCTTCCAGATGTTCCACCCGCTCAAAGGGATCTAGCGGTTTTGGAAATTTCAAAGCTGCTTGCGAAAAGAGCAATTCAGCCAGTTCCAGCAGACCAGCAAGGATCCGGAATCTACTCAAGGTTCTTTTTAGTTCCAAAGAAAACAGGGACTGGAGACCAATTTTGGATCTCAGTATCTTGAACAGATCAGTCAAGAAAACAAGATTTCGGATGGTCACGCTGCAGTCCATCCTTCCCCTATTGGGAAAAGGAAACTGGATGTGCTCTATAGACCTTCAGGATGCGTACTATCACATAAAATGAACAGGCGCTCCAGAAGATTCCTCCGCTTCAGGCTGGGAACCAGTCACTTTCAATTCAGGGCCCTGCCCTTTGGTCTCACCACTGCCCCGGGTGTTTACCAAATGCATGGCAGTGGTAGCTTCTCACCTGAGACGACAAGGATTCCAGGTGTTTCCATATTTGGACGACTGGCTCCTCACAGCTCCCACCAAGCATCTCCTTTTGATGGCCAGGGATTACACTTTTCGCATTTGTCAAAAGTTAGGCATTTCAATAAATTGCGAAAAGTCTGTTTTGTCGCCTTGTCGTACTATTACCTTCATAGGCGCAAATCTAGACACAGTAGACATGTCAGCGAGACTAACACATCAGAGAATAACAGACATACACAAACTGGTCTCACTCCTGTTCAACAACAACAGAATCAAAGCCAGGTTAGTTCTGAAAGTGTTGGGAATTATGGCGGCGGCCATACCTCTGCTTCCATTAGCCAGATTCCACATGCGAATCCTTCAATGGATGCTCTTTACACAATGGTCATACCAGCAACTTCCAATGTCCCACACCATTATGATCACGCAGGCGTGCAGAAATCATCTCATGTGGTGGATGTCTTCCCCTCCGCTCTTGTTGGGAAGACCCTTTGTTCCTCCCCCTCCGGTTGCTACTCTGACAACGGACGCCACCCTGATCGGGTGGGGGGGGCATTATCAGGGCAGGACGGTCCAGGGCACATGGCAACCAGACGAATGCCACTTGCACATAAATGTTCTGGAGATGAGAGCAGTGCTTTTAGCGTTGCAAGCCCTTCAAGACTCTCTTCCCTTGGGAACGATTGCAATCCAGACAGACAATATGTCTGTAGTGTGGTACCTCAACAAACAAGGCGGAACCAGGTCCTACCCCCTGTGTCGAGAAGCACTCAGATTGTGGCAATGGGCGATTTCTTCTCAGCGGTTTCTGATAGCAACTCACATCCCCGGGAAGTCCAATCAAATCGTGGACAAGTTGAGCAGAGCTATCCTCATGCCTCACGAGTGGTCTCTGAAAGACACTGTTGTGAGAGAAATTTTTCTCAAGTGGGGTCAGCCTTGCTGCGATCTTTTTGCTACTCCCCAAAACAGCAAGTGCAGAGATTATTTCACTCTATTCCCTTTACCAGGCCAACCCAGCAGAGACGCTCTAGTCCAAGTTTGGCCCCGGGGACTTCTGTATGCATTTCCTCCCTTCCCACTAATCTCTCAAGTGATACAGAAAGCTATCGCTCAGAAGGCCTCGTTGATCCTCATTGCTCCTTACTGGCCTCGACAGGTGTGGTTCCCCTTTCTACATCAATTTCTATTGGAGCGACCTTGGCATCTGGACCTAGTTCCAGATCTGTTGATCCATCAGTCGGGTCAGTTTCATCGCTCCCTCCCCTCTCTGAACCTCACTGCTTGGTTCCTCCAGTTCCAACCTTAGCCAGGCTTCCTCAATTATCTCACTCCGTTCGAGATATTTTGATAGCTTCCCATAAATCTTCCACTCGGAAGATTTATTTGAGTAAGTGGAAACGCTTCACATATTGGGCTCAAGGAAGGGACATAGATCCTTTCACTGCTTCCATCCAAATAGTCCTTGATTTTCTAGCTGAACTTTTCCATGCAGGTTCATCTCCTTCTACTCTTAAAGTTCAATTGGCAGCTATTTCTAACTTTCATGTGGGTATTTCTGAGTCTGCCTTAATGTCCCACAAGCTTTGCAAGGCCTTTTTGAAAGGAGTTTTTCTTCTCAGACCTCCTATAAGAAATCCTCCTTCTCCTTGGGATCTAAATTTAGTTCTTACTTCTTTGATTCTTCCTCCTTTCGAACCTGCAGCCTCCTGTTCTTTAAAATTGCTATCATGGAAGACACTCTTTCTGGTAGCTATTACTTCAGCTAGAAGAGTTTCAGAACTTCATGCACTCAGCTGTCGACCTCCTTATCTATTGTTCCATAAGGACAGGGTATCCTTACGAACCAACCCGTCCTTTTTGCCTAAGGTAGTCTCGACGTCAAACCTAAATCAAAGCATTGACCTCCCTGTCTTTTTTCCAGATTATTCCAATAGGTCTGAACAAAAATTACACTGGCTAGATGTTCATCGTCAGTTGAGGTACTATTTAGATAGAACAAAACAATTCAGAAAATCTGACCAGCTGTTTGTCTCCTATGCAGAAGGCAGAAAGGGACTTTCAGTTTCAAAGGTATCATTATCTAGATGGCTAACATCTCTGATTTCCCTTGTTTATGAAATTAGACACCAAAAGCTGCCTAACAAACCTAAGGCTCATTCTACCAGAGCTTTGGCTACTTCTTTAGCCTTCCAAGACAGACTGCCTATTGACACCATTTGTGCAGCGGCTACTTGGGCTACTCCTCACACTTTCATTTCTCATTATAAGTTGGATTTAGCTTCTAGGCATAGAGCTAACTTTGGTTCCACTGTTCTCAAGAGTCTGTTCCGCTAGGCCACCCGGGACAAGGTGCTAGGGGCGGTCCCATCCAGCAAGAATGAAGGCGAGATAGACAACTTAACATAAAGAAGTTATGTTCTTACCATAACGTTCCATGTTAGTTGTCTTCTTCGCCTTCTTCTTGGCCCCACCCTCCTTCCCCTGGCCTGGACAGACCTAGAGGAGTTTTGATTGTGACCTCTCTTTCTACCACCTCTGTACTTTAGGTATATGCTCTGCTGTGCATATTTCCTGGATCAGGATGTAGGTCACCCTTCTCTTCTCCCTTATTTATAGAGGTGGACTTTGTTACTAGTTATTCTATTACTATTATAGGCTGGGCCTAGCTTACAAACGAGATCTGAGGTAACTCACGCCTAGCATTGTGGGATATAAGGGGAGCCTCGAGCCGGTGGAACCAACTCTCGAGCTTTTAGAGTGGCCGAGTCAGAGCCGAGGTCGGCTCCGAACCCATCCAGCAAGAAGAAGGCGAGAAGAAGACAACTAACATGGAACGTTATGGTAAGAACATAACTTCTTTTTAACTTTGCATTTCTGAATTTGTGATCACTAGTTCATTGGAAAAACTAATGCTCTTTTTATGCTTTTCACATAAAATTTGACTTTTAAAATTGCCACCAGTACCAGAAACTGAACACTGAAGTCTGCATTCTGCAGCTGCATTCTCTCAAAGGAGACCTTTGACTCACTTTAATGATGCTGTTTAGTGCCACACAGAAATTAACCAAGCTTTTTTTCCATTGGTTGGAGAGCTTCAATGCCCCCCCCCCCAATCCCTACAAAGAGAAGAAGACTTCTTCTTTCGGCTTTTTCCCGGTTAGGGGTCGCCACAGCAGATCACCTGTCAGCTCATGATTGGCAGTGGAGTTTTACAGTGTCGAGTTGCCAGCCCGGCGCCCAACCTTCCACAGAAGGCACACACACACACTCACACCTAGGGCCAATTTAGAGTGTCCAATCCACCTGCATCATGTCTTTGGGATGTGGGAGGAAACAGGAGCACCCGGAGGAAACCCACGCAACCACAGAGAGGACATGCAGACTGTGCACAGAAGGCACCCCAGCCGAGTATCGAACCGGAGAACCTCTTGCTGTGGGGCGACAATGCTAACCACTGCACCACCATGGCCGCCCTACAAAGAGAAGAAGACTACAGTTTGCTAAAAATTAGTTTTCTACGGGGTGGCAGATAATTAAATGTTTACATCTGTGCAGCAATTACTCAAAGTAATTAAGACATGCTTCTATAATGACGCCAGTACATCCTGACAGATGTACTCCATCTCCACTTTCCAGTACTGGTGACAATTATAAGTTAAACTTTATGTCAAACTCATAATATATAATTTACTGGAAAAGGAAAAGCAAGTACAATGATTTGATCTGTAAAATGGTAAGTCTTTTTATCATCTGTGTTTATCACTTTGAACTTTATTGATAATACAGTAAACATCTTCAGTTTGGATGAGCACATTCATCTGCTCACTCAGACTTCTTAAAAATCTGAAGTTGTCTGACTGAGGAGGCAAAACTACTCATCAGAAATGAAGATTTTTACTGGATTTTTCTATGAAAGGCAGTAAGTGTGGTCTCGTTTGCTAATGTTCCCTTTTTATTTTTTTTTTGTGATTTTTATAGTCAATTGAAAATGCTTTTTCTCCTGAATCTTACAGGTTCACAGGCAAGTACTAGGCTAGCTGCCTTTGTGGGCCATTTTAAGGCTAGCCAATTTCCCTTTGTGTACTCAAAATAACCTATTCCATTTTGTTTTAGATTGGATTTACCCAGCCCATGATTGTTAATTATATATTACCCATAATGAGAATAACTGGGATCATACCATAGTTGATCTGAAGAGACCCATGCATGGGAGACGGCATTAGGAGCTGCCTCTGTCCAATAGTAGAACAAGATACAGTCCGTCCTGGGGGTAAATCTTCTGTTTCCCCATCAACAGATAAGTCACTCTTGAAAATGGACACAGATGAGATTTGTTTTATATGGATGGGGAGTCTGTTCCACAGCAGTAGATTCCTCTGTGAAATATACCTGCCCCTCCAAACCATTCTTTTAA
Organism: Protopterus annectens; assembly: GCF_019279795.1. Taxonomy (NCBI): domain Eukaryota; kingdom Metazoa; phylum Chordata; order Ceratodontiformes; family Protopteridae; genus Protopterus; species Protopterus annectens. Next base: position 1,152,679,623 of record NC_056741.1, on the reverse strand, counting down.
AAACAGTGAATTATCACTTGTGACATAGGCAACTTTACATTAAAAGTAATAAAACTGTATTAACAAATTAACATTAACAAACATTATACTTCACCTATATTGCTAAATATTGTATAACCCAAGCAACATTACATAAATTATTCAATTCTTGCCTTTTTTTAAAGAAACTTCTTTATTAAACCATCACTTACGACACCGGCAATCATACATTTATATAAATGAAAATAAACCACAGAGACATAATCCTAATTGCAAGCATTTTACATCACAAACTATACTGACACACTCCCAGCTGCAAACATTGTACATCTCTTATAATCTACCCAATCATTTTCAAACATTACACAGCTCATTCAAGTTCTGCCCTCTTTTACACCTCATTCCTTCTTTGCATGTACTGCTCCCACAATTCCCAATTTTTCTTATGTATTTCGCTCCTACCCTTTTCTAAAGATCTCAGTTCCAGTTGTTTTACCTCTGTTACTGTATTCACTACTTCTGGTATAGTTGGTTTAAATATGGATTTAAATTTTCTAGTAATTGCTTTTCGGGAAGCCACCATAATTAGACACAGCAAGGCCTTGCCATTTCTAGGCAATTCCAATTCTATATCATGGCTCTGAAAATAATCTCCCTTGTCACACCAACCTGCATACTGATCATCACATGTTTACAGTGGTGAGGAAATCATTCTATGTTGCGCAACTTATAAACAAAGGTATGACATCCAAGTCCAAGGAAGTCATTGTTCTAGTGTATTTGGCATTCATCAGACCTATCATTGAGTACAATGCCCTCATTGGTATGTACCTAACCAGGCATATCCAACAATTGGCAAGTCCACAGAGGTTCCTCACTAAAAGAATACAGGGTATAAGTAATATGTCTTATGCAGACCACCTCAAGGCCCTGTCCCTGAATTCTGTCTCCTACAGGCTTTTATGGAGAGATCTATGCCTGGCATTCAGGGCATTGTCAGACCCCACTCTGATGGACATCCTCCATATCCACAAAACAGCACCAGAATTACCCATTCTAATTCAATACAAAAGGCGGGGGGAGTATCCATATTCATCAAGGATACCCACACCTCCAGGTTAGTGGCACAGCACGATGCTTCAGAGATCATCCATGTGCAACTAACAATGGGAAAAACTGCTATTCAAATTATAGCTTGCAACAGATCACCCACCATGTCCCAGGACCCCCCACTCTGCATTTCTGGAAACACTGGGAAACAAAGGTCCTACCAAACACCCTGATATTGGGTGATTTCAGTTACCCAAACATTAACTGGGATAACTACTCAAGTACAAACTCCCTTGCCTAACATTTCCTAGAATTTATAAACTCAAACGCCCTGGATCAACTGGTCAACACCCCCACCAGAGGTGACAACATAATAGACCTGGTCATCACCAACATGGGCGACCGGTGTTCCACACCAGAAGTCAACCCCTCGCTGGTTAGATCTGACCACAAACTAATCACTCTGGATATCCACATTCTGCCACCATCCTCCGGTCAAAGAAACAACTGTGAAAATTTTTCAAATGCAAACTTTACGTTACTTAAGACCAAGGTGGGAAGTTTCAAAGCCCCCATGCTAAAGAATAACACTGTCCAAGCTGCAAAATCCTTTACTAATGCTACAGGCACCTACAAGAATGCATGGATCATGCTATCCCAAGACTCACTCCTCCAAGAAAAGGAAATCAGTCTGGTGGACCCCTGCCATAAACAAGCTATACAATAGAAGTTAGAAACTAGTACAGAAGAGTAAAATCCCAAGAAGGGAAGACATCCCTGATTAGTTTCAGCAAGAAACTACGTTCCCTCATGAAATCATCCAAGGCTAGCTTCGAAAGAAAAATTGTCATGGACTCCAAAGATAACCACAAGGCATTCTTTAGCTATGTCAAGAATCTAAGTGGCAATTCTCAGATCTGCTCGGAGTTAGTGCAGAATGGCAGAAAATACACTGAACCGACCGATATAGCCAACATCCTGGCAGACAGGTTCAGTGCAAACTTCACCCCCCTCTCACCCCCAAAAGGGCCCATAACTATACCAGAAGAATGTAGTGCCACTGAAATCACAGACACTGAGGTTAAAACAGCCCTATCCAAAGCCAAAAACACAGCATCAATGGGACCGGACAGTGTCCCAGACTGCGTCCTACACGAGCTCAAAGATGAACTAATCCCTCACCTAAACACACTGCTTAAAGTCAGCCTCTCCACAGGCTACGCGCCCACAGAGTGGTGCACAGCAACGGTTATTCCACTCCACAAAGGTGGAGCCATAACGGACCCCGGAAACTATTACCCTATAAGCCTGACTAGCTTGGTCTGCAAAGCTATGGAGCGCATCATCATGAATCTGATTAACAGAGACATTGGAAACCTCCAAACACTGGACCCTACCCAGTTCGGCTTTGTTAAGGGCAGATCATGCCTCCTAAACCTGGTGGACTTCTTTGAGAAAGTTACCAAGGCTATAGACGAGGGACAGGTGGTCCACACAGCTTACCTAGACCTTGCAAAGGCCTTCAACACCATTCCCCACTCAGGTATTATAGACAAGCTCACCAGCCTGAACATAAACCCCTACGTCATGAGATGGGTTGCCAACTGGCTCATGGACAGAACCCACATGGTAAGAGTTGAGGGAGCTAGGTCTGACTCTAAACCGGTTACAAGTGGCATTCCCCAGGGCTCAGTCCTAGGACCCCTCCTGTTCAGCATATACTTCTCAGAGGTACAGGCAAGCACAGGAGGACTATGGCTGACCAAGTTCGCAGATGACTGCAAACTAGGGGCTATAATTGACTCTCCGGCTGACAGACATCCTCCAAAAGGGTCTCACTGAGACAGATACCTAGTGTCAAAACCATGGCCTCAAGCTAAATGCCAAAAAGTGCATAGTCATCCCCTTTGGAAAAAACAAAGTACCCATTAACTACCACATAGGTGGTAGCTCCCTAAATACGGAAGACGTAATAAGGGATCTGGGGACCCAAGTAGATAGTAACTTCTCCTTGGATAATCACATTGCCGAAGTGGTTAGAAAATCCTTCTATGTGGCTCACCTAATCACAAAAGAGTTTGCATCCAGATGGAAAGAGGTCATTGGGTCCCATCTACTCATCAGACCCATCATAGAGAACAACGCCCCATTTGGGATGTACCTTACAAGACACCTGCAACAGCTGGAAAGACCACAGAAGTACCTTACTAAGAGTATCACTGGCCTCAGATGCCATTTGCAGTTCAATTGAAGAAGCTTCAGCTGTACTTGGTTGCATACCATGTACTCAGAGGTGATCTCTGCCTGACATACAAGGCCATGTCCATCCCAGAATTGATGGACATGCTCCACCTAAAGAAAACCATATCCCCTTGTGCCAGACGCTCCAGGGATCTAAACCTCACCACAATAATAAACAGGACGCGCTGGAGGGACAGATTCCTGTCACAGAGACTTCCCATGCTCTGGAACAAGATTCCAATCTACATTAGGCAGAGCTCCTCGCTAACCCTCTTCAAGAGAAATCTTGACGAGTGGATGGGAAACAAAGTTTATCCCAGGGATCACTTCAATGGCTCTGCTGGACAGAGGCACAGGGAACTAAATCTAAGGGGGTGACGAAAGCCAACACATTCCGGCTAGGGTTATAAATGCCTTAGTGCAGATAGCCTGGTACCTACCTATGAAGCAGAATTCCTCCCTAACCCAATTCAAGTGCAACTTGGACAACTGGATGGGAAAACCGGAAATTCATCCCTGGTTTGGCACCTATGTCTCTAATGGACACAGGTAACCTGTAAATGGTTCATTTCTCAGGCCCATGCTTACACTTATCAAGGGCAACAGAACTTGTCAGAGATTTGGGATGAATGGCTAGGCTTAAAAAGGCCTTTGTTATCGTTAGCCTAGTAAACACCTATGAAGCTATAAGATTACCAAGTCATCTTGCACTGAGGTAGCTAGCTGGGTATAACCCTCTTATCAGAATAATGTTACTCAGTACTATGTTTCCCATAAAATATACAACTTTGAAAACCTGCAACACACTGGCAGGTTTGCCACCACAAAAGCCAGCACAGATCATCACTGTCAAAATGTTATGCAGATTACCTAGGTTTGAACTAATTAATACAGTCAAGTTGCTTAAATTTCTCTTGCACACTGTTCCCTGAACTGCTGTATCTTGTACATCCTAAAAATACTATACTCTAGCTTCAGACCTTTAATTTCAAGGCCATTTTTATCTCAAAGTAACAAAAAGGTCACTGAACCTTTGACCACCACCTTCCAGTTATCCAGAACCACATTCTGCCTCCTCTAACCAAATCCCCAATCAGCAACATAAGACATTTAAAGCTACAATAAGGACAGATATGCAGAGCTAAAAGAGATGGGCAACTGTGGTGTTAACTAGGCTATCAGTATAGGTATACCATTGCTCTACACTGTGCTTGAGATACCATAGTGTGTTACCTCTGACCCATTTCCTATGTGTCAAGTCTGATTTATCTGTGTGCGCGCATCTATACAAATATACACTGTAAAATAGCAGGGTTTTTTTTTCAGTAAAAGATGGGAAATGCCCCCCCCCCCCAAAAAAAAACAAACAAAAAAAAACAACAAAACTAATGAAAAACCTGTGAAAGTACTGCATGTGAACACATGCATGATGAATGTGCAACTTTATTTGTAAATAAACAGCTTATAAATAACTGTATGCTGAAAAAATGCAAACTTTGAAGTATATATTTTAGAGATGTACATATGGCTGACAAAAATCACTATTCATCAGCAATAATGAGATTAAACAGTGTATAAAAGAGGGTCTAAGGCAGTATAAAGATCAGAGGGTAATCACCCATGGAAAAGAAAATTCTGAGATCAAGTTAACAGTTCTGAAGCATGTTTCTATAAGACAAGATTACACAGATAAGCCTGCCATCTATTGACCTGAGTAACCCACAGGGAGAAACTTTGTTATGGGTTATAAAGTCACTCACTTATTTTGCTAAAGGTGCTGTTGCTTCCATTTTGTTAAAGACCACAAAAGTAAATTTTTATGGAAGATCCAATTTTTATATTGCTTTATGTAAATAAAACTACTCAGACTTCATCTTTGCTGTTTTATTTCCCACAATATATGGGTCCTCTACATTTAAACGATTATGCATTTGTTTGTAAAGAGTAATGACAGAAGGTTTGCTGAATATTTTTTATTGAACGTGTGCATCATCAAAACACATAACTGGGTTTATATCAGGAGAATGAGTAAGTTAGTGAGTGAGAGCTGTCTTGCATAATGGTAGTATTACAGCAATGTTTTTTCTAAGTTAAAGTGCAGGTGTTATGGTTTGCACATAATACAAAGGTGATGGTGGGGGGCAAAGCTCTTCACATCTCCTTAACAATGTGGCATTAATCCTAAACCTTGTCTTAGAAAAACCTTTCCTATAATATTACCACTATACAGACAAATTAGATCTTATTGTTACAAAGGTGTTTTGGTTTGAAGATCACAAAAATAGTTTTCTTTCAATAATCTTTTGATAGTTCGGTGTTTATGTTTGAAATGTTGAACATTTCTAACACACACACATTGTTAACAGTGTGGTGATCCTCAACGGTATATTTATGTAAAGGGTTGTTACAGCATGTGCTGATGCACTTTCTTAGGGTTGTGTATGTGTATTGTATATATGTATGTGTATATATATATATATATATATATATATATATATATATATATATATATATATATATATATATGTGTGTGTGTGTGTGTGCGTGTGTGTATACATATACATACACACATACATATACACACAGTGCAAATTGGGTGAGTACCTCTTTAAGGGAAAAGAACAGTTGTGTAAATTAGCTTACTTTAACAGTTGATGTTCCAATAGATCATTGCTGCAGTAGCCTAAGCTATAGGGATATATATCCAGATAACTTTCAAAGCTTTAGGGCACCTTCCAAGCACTCAACTGAATATTAGAGCTTAAAGGCAAGCCAGAATAAAAGCATACATACAGGCACCAAAAATGAGAGTTTTCCTATGTCAAAGAACAGGGGAAGAGCCCTAAGAAAAAAAAAATGTACTAGGAGGAGAGAGGAAGTTAAGGATCCCCCACCCTGGCAAAAAAATATAACAAGGGGAAGGAGAAGAGAGTGCGTTTGTACTGCAACAGTGACTTATTTGAATGTCTACTTTTTAGTTAACTTGCACAGCTGTACTATGGTCATCATTAGATCACTGTTGCAGTAGCCTAAGCTCTTTGGGACAAAAAAACAAAGCTTAGAATGAAAAGTCTGGAAGAATGACAGTCTAGCAGCCCTTGGAGAATGGTTGTAGCAAATGCTGCCCTGGCTCATAGGTTCATAATAGGCTATCTGCCCTGGGGCATTTATAAGCCTAGCCCGATTGTGTTTGGCTTATGCCACCCCTTGATTTGAGTATACTGTGCCCTTTTTAAAGTTTAGTTTACTGTGCCTCTGTCTAATAGTGACACGGAAGTAATCTCCGGGACAAACCTACGATCCCCCATCCACTCAACAAAATTCTTCTTGAAGAGAGTCAGTGAGGTGCTCTGCCTCACATGAATTGGAATTCTATTCCAGAGCGAAGGGAACCTCTGGGTTATGAATCTGTCCCTCCAGCATGTTCTATTTAATTTTGTGCTGAGGTTCAAGTCCCTAGAGCGCGTGGCTCTAAGGGATTTAGATTTACTGAGGTGGAGCATGTCCATTAATTCTGGGTTGGACATAGCTTTATATGTCAGGCATAGATCGCCTCGAAGTAGGCGGTATGCAATTGAGTAGAGCTGGAGTTTTTTTAACCGAGCAGCATATGGCATCTGTTTGAGTCCCTTGATCCTCCTGGTGAGGTACTTTTGGGGTCTTTCCAATTGCTGCAGGTGTCGGGTAAGGTATATCCCAAAGGGGCATTGTATTCTATGATGGGCCTGATGAGGGATGAATAAAGGGGCACGATTACCTCTCTTGATCTAGATGTGAATCCTTTCATGATGAGGTGGGCTATGTAGAAGGTCTTTCTAACCACTTTGGCAATGTGTTTGTCAAAGGAGAGATTGCTATCAACTTGGGTCCCCAGATCCCTAATTACTTTCTCTGTACTAAATGGGTTACCACCTATGTGGTAATTTGTGGGCACATTGTTTTTGCCAAAGGGTATGACTATACACTTTTTGGCATTTAGCTTTAGACCATGGCTTTGGCACCAGTTATCCGTCTCTGCGAGACCTTTTTGAAGGATGTTTGTGTCAGCTGGAGAGTCAATTATGGCGCCCAGTTTGCAGACATCTGCGAACTTGGTGAGTCATAGTCCTCCCACGTTGGCCTGTACCTCAGAAAAGTAAATACCGAACAAGAGAGGTCCCAGGACAGAACCTTGTGGGATGCCACTTGTGACCGGTTTCGAGTCAGACATGGCCCCAGCAACTCTGACTCTGTGGGTTCTGTCTTTGAGCCAGTTTGTGACCCATCTTGTGACATAGGGGTTTATATTTAGGCTGGATAGCATATCGATGATGCCTGAGTGGGGTATTGTGTCAAATGCCTTTGCGAGGTCGAGATAGGCTGTGTGGACTACCTTCCCTTCATCTATGGCCTTGGTGACTGTTTTGAAGAAGTCGACCAGGTTCAAAAGGCAGGATCTGCCCTTGACAAAGCCAAATTGGGTAGGATCTAGTGTCTGTAGGTCCCCAATGTCTTTGTTTATGAGTTCCGTGATGATCCTCTCCATAGCCTTGCATACTAGGTTAGTCAGGCTTATGGGGCGATAGTTTTCAGGGTCCGTAGAGGTGCCACCTTTGTGGAGTGGGACCACTGTTGCTGTACGCCATTCTTTGGGCACATATCCTGTAGTGAGGCTGAGATTGTACAGCAGTTTTACTTGAGGGATTAGTTCTTCTTGGAGTTCATGTAGGACACAACCCGGGACCCCATCTGGTCCCATGGAAGCAGTGTTTTTTGCTTTGGAGAGGGTGGCCTTCACCTGAGCATCAGAGATGTTTGGGAGGCTGCACTCTGCCGGGATAGATACTTGCTCTTTTGGGGTGGAGAAGTTTGCACTGAACCTGTCTGCCAGGATACTGGCGATGTCTGTGGGTTCAGTGTATTTTTTGTCATTTAGAATCAACTCAGAACAAGTCTGGGAGTTGCATCCCAGGTTTCTAACATAACTGAAAAAAGCCTTATGATTGTCTTTAGTGTCCTGTGCAATTTTTCTCTCGAAGCTGGCCTTGGAGGATTTTATGAGGAATCGTAATTTTTTGCTAGCACTGATCAGACATGCCTTCCCTTTTAGGGATTTTGCTCTATCATGTAGTAGCTTCCTCCTTCTGTTGTACAGTTTATTTATGGCTGGGGTCCACCAGACTGGACACCTGCCTTTGGATGATTGAGTCTTGATTTTGTTTGGGATAGCATGATCCATGCATTCCTGGAGATGTCCATAAAATGCGTTTATATAGGATTCTGCAGTTTGGGCCATAGTTTCCACTGGCTCTGGGGCCTTGAAGGATTCCACTTCGGTTTTGAGAAGTGTGAAGTTCGCTTTTGAGAAGTTTTTCACTGTGGTTTTCTGGGCTGGGGGTGGGGTCGGGATGTGGATATCCAGTGAAATTAATTTATGGTCTGATCTTACCAATGAAGGATATACTTCTGGTATGGAGCATAGAGTCCCCATGTTGGTAATTATCAGGTCTAGTATGTTTTCCCCTCTTGTGGGAGTGGTGACTAGCTGTTCCATAGCATTTGAGTTTATAAATTTCAGGAACCTTTGGGCTAAGGTGCTGGGGCTTGAGTAATGCTCCCAGTCTATGTTTGGGTAGTTGAAGTCGCCCAATATAATGGTGTTCGGAGAGATCTTCATGTTCTCCAATGTTTTCAGGAAAGCCGAGTGGGATTCCTGACTGAGAGGGTGGTCTGTAGGATGCTATAAACTGAAAAGTAGTCTTGCCCACTGTCAGTTGCACATGGATGGTCTCCGATACTTCGTGCAATGCCACTAACCTGGAGGTGTGGATATCCTTGATAAATATGGAAACTCCCCCTCCTTTTGTAGTTCGGTCCGGGTTTTGGGGTAGAAAAGCATGATATGAGGTATAACCTGGTAGTGCTGGGGTGCTCTCTGGAGCCTTGAACCAGGTTTCTGTCACTGCACAGATATCGATGTTCTCCATACTGAGGAGAGCTTCGAGTGCATGCATCTTGAGGTTAAGACTTCTGGCGTTTAGCAGCATTACCCTTAGTTTCTTGTTCCTTGTGCTGTCTATGGAGGTGGGTTTGACATTTGAGCCTTGCCTAAAAAAGGCACTATGGGGGTGGCAAGAGCCATTGACAATATCCGAAAGCCCAGGGGTGACAGGTGCAAGCCGTCCCTAGCGAAGCAGCAGGGCTGTAGAGAAAGGGCCAGTTTTGTAGTGCCTGACAGAAGTATGAAGAGAGGACCATGTTGCTGCTTCTAGAATATTTCTGAAGTCCACCCTTTTCCGAAAAGCAATAGAAGTACTCACAGCACTGGAACATTGGGTTCTGACTTTCCAAGGAAGTGTCCTGTCATATTTTGACTAACAAACCTGAATGGCACAGAACTACTATTTGGAAATTGTTTTGATACTCACTGTCCCTTTTTCTTACCTTCATTAAATATAAACAATTGACTAGAATTATTGAATACCTTTGTCCTGTCAGTATACTATATGCATTGCCTGTGAACATCCAAAGTACAAGGAATTCTTTCTCCCTAGTTTTGGGAACTGGAAAAAGACAGGGAGATTAACAGACTAGCTCAAGTTAAACACTGAAATCACTTTAGATGTAAAAGGAGCTTAGTTCTCAAACACAATTTTTGTGGAAAATGTGGAAGGTTGACTATGTAACCTCACTTATCCTTCAGCAGAAGTCACAGCAATCAGTTAAACAGTCTTACATGTTAAGAATTTTCAATCCAGCACCAAATTCAGATCCAAAGGTGGAGCCACCTGTTTACTAGGTGAAATGATATGTAAAACCCATTTCAAAAACTTCTTGGATGTGGGAAGAAAAATAAAGAGGGGGTTCCAAGGGCAGATGAGCAGACATTGCCAAAAGATGAATTTTGATGGAAGAGTAAGAATGGCTGGAAAATTATTCTCACAACATAATCGAGAACCAAAGTCAGCCAAGACATAAAAGGGTCCTGGTCCTTGGAGTAGCACCAACTAGAAAATCTCTTCTACTGTGACATTCTAGCAGCAGTTTTTCTTTTCTAGATGCCTTCATTACATGCTGCACATCCCCACAAAAAAGTTCCTAAAAGGAATTAGGATTCTCTCATCTAGGCAGTGAATTGTAGAGATTTCAGGTTGGGCGTGTTAAATGACCCCCGTCTTGTGAGGGTAAATCCAATCTGTAGGGAAATTTGTGGTAATGTACCAGTTTCCAAATGTAGAAAGTACGGTTGTGTAAGTAAACTTGCCATAACATTAGATGTTCTACTGCTGTAGCAGCCTTAGTTACATTTGTTTTTATCCTGACAAGAATATAACAGTTGTCTGACTAAAAGACAAGTTCGGGCGCCAAGCCAATCACAGCTTTCCTTCCAACATACAGAGGGAGGCTGAGCCCTGATAAAACAATGCTAGGGACAACAAAAAAAAAATCTCCATGCAGTGGAATAAAAAACACACCAAAAAACAAGGAGGAGGGAGGGAGGGAGTGGCTACTGCAGCAAGGATCATTCAAATATCTACTGCTATGGTACGTTTACTTAAACAACTGTACTATATTCATCATATTGATGTTGCAGTAGCCTTTGCTATGTGGGTAGATTTCCTTACCTTAGTACATCTGGGAGATTTGGCTTTGTTTACAAAGTCCGACTGGATAATACCCATTTCAGTGAAGGCCCAGAGAGAAAAGCTCCATTTGTTTACACTGCATTATACTTAGTTCCAATTAAACACAGAGTAGTTACATTACACATTCTAAGAAGTTACAGAGGTAGAAGTAGAAGATGGAAGGACAGCCCCTGGAGAATGGTCCTAGCAAAGCTTGACCTGGACCTAGAGAGGGAATCAAGCTTACAATACTTGGTAAAAGTATGTACAGAGGGCCACAGTTTCTAGAATACTTCAACCCTTTCCAAAAAGCCATAGATGATGTCAAGGACCTGGTACAGTAGGCCTTGACCCAGCCTGGAATAGGATGGTTATGAGGAGTAGAACAAAACGCAATAGCTTTAGACAACCATTTAGAAATAGTCTGTTTTGACACAGGTTGTGCCTTCTTTCTTTCACAAGAAATGAGCAACTGACCCGAAGATCTCAAACATTTAGTTCTGTCAAGGTAGTACCCAAGATGTCTGTGGGCATCCAAGGTATGGAGTATCCTTTTCTCCCTCATTTTTAGGTTCAGGAAAGAAAATGGGTAGATGGATATTTGGGCTTAAAGTAAACACAGATACCACTTCAGGCATAAAAGGAATACTTTTCAAATAAACCCTGTCCCTGTGGAAAATAAGATAGAGTTGACTCACCACAAGAGCTTGCAACTCAGTCTTCTTGCAAAGGTCAGAGAAATCAGTAAAACTGTTTTCCATGTTAAGAATCTCAAGTCAGCCAGTTTAGCTGGTTCAAATGAAACATGTTTTAGCTTCTTTAACACAAATTAAGATCACAAGGAGGGATCAGAGGTTAACCTGGAGACCTCTTGTGTAAAAACCCCTCTCAAAAACATTTTGACATGAGACTGCACTGAAAGAGAAGATTCCATGGGCAGACATGCTTCAATGGCAAATAAATGAACATTGACAGAGGAATAAGAAAGGCCATAGGAGAGTAACTCACACATATTGCGAAACCAGAAAACAACTAGCCATGACTGGGTGTTTATTTTGTTGGCACCAACTAAAAAACCTTTTCCATTTGCTAATATATGAGTTTCTAGCAGCATGCTTTCTTGCCTCCATTAATACCCTCTGTACATCCTTAGTAAACATGTACCTAAAAGGAATTAAGGTCTTATCATCCAAGCAGTCAAATGAAGTTGACTGATGTCAGGGTGTATCAAATGCCCCTATTCTTGTGAGAGTAGATCAAGTCTGTGAGGACGCTTGTGGTAATTTCCCCTGGCCATTTCCAAAAGAAGGAAGAACCATGGTTGCCTGGGACAGAAGAGAATTACTACAGTGATCTTGGGCATTTCCTTCTGAATCTTCAGAAGTATCCTGGATATTAGTGGAAAGGATAAAAAAGCATACAGGGACATTCTTATCCTACGGAAAAAAAGGCATACATCTTCCAGGCCTTCCAGCATGGAGTCCTGGAACTGAATCTTGCTAGCTGATTTTGCCTCCTCTCTGAACAAAGGTCTACTTTAACTCCCCACAGACCGATCAAATCTTGAAACCCCCCTGATCTAGTCTCTATTGATGAGGTCTGCCCTGGTCCTTTTCAGCTTGTCTGCCACACAATTTTGCTATGACGGAATGTAGGATGCCTGCAGAGTGACATTGTGCTGTGAAGCTATTTCCCAAGCTAACATGGCTAGTCTGCAAAAGGGTTATGACCTGGACCCCCCACCCCCCGCTTGTTGATGTACAACATAACTCTGGTATAGTCTGTAACAACTTGCAGAGGTCCTGGGGACCAAAGATGATTCAGAGATTTGACTGCCTTAATCAGGGCAACTATCTTGGATATTTGTGCATTTGCATGTGTCCTATACATCCTGCACTTTTACCTCTCCTGAAAATGTGCCCCAAGCACAGTTTGAGGTATCTATGGTGATTGACTGCTTTGGAACAGGGAGGGAGAAGGGGAGATTTGGATTTAAGGATATTCATTGTCTACAGCAAATGATTCCTCTTCTGACAAACCCCAGCACTGGGATTTGAAAAGACAAAGGGTGTTGGTACTGGGACCAAAGAGACTTCAAATACCACTGTATTCTTATGTGGAGTCTTGTCAGGGGTATCATGAGACTCAGAAGCCATGAGACAAAATCCTGAAGTATTCTCTCAGTGACAGGATTTTGACTGAAAATCCTTAGAAATAGATCTAGATACAGATCTATTTTTTCATGTAGAAGAAAGTCTCTTTGACCTGAGGTGTCTAGTTGACATCCCAGCAACACAATTGTGTGTGAAGGATTCAAGAATGAGTTTTGAATGTTCTCCTGGAATCTCAGCTTGTGTAAGGGATCACTCACCTGAGAGATTCATGACACTTCGAAAAAGTGTCTGCAAAGATAAGCAAGTCATCTAAATATGGAAAATGTGGATACCCTTTAGCCTCCAATGAGTTATACGTACAGCTGTGGAAAATCTTCCAATAATGGTAGATGTCCTTCTCTTCAGTGTTGCAGTATTCATTACAATAGGGATCACCTGCCAAGGGAGGCCCGACATCTGGCCAGTACACCAAAGCCTTTAGGTTCCTTTAAGGTACACTGTACATCACAAGTATGCTCTTCAGAGTAAGGCATAAAGGTGATGTCCAGGCATACCATCCTCAGAACTGAGAGCCCCAGTTGGTCCAAAGAGAACAGAGGTAATCAGTACATCCAGACGTGAAAGGACCAGGGGGGTGGAGGGAGTGAGTGAATACTGCAACAGTGAAGAGAAGGACATCTACTGTTAAGGTGAGATTTTACAAAACTGTACTATGGCCTTCCATTTCACTGCTGCAGTATTCATTACAATAGGGAGAGTGTCAAAGCTCAGGAAGAACAGAGGGAGGAGGAAGGGCCAGCTCTCTAGGAAGCCATGAAGGATGGCCCTAGCAAAACCAGCTCTAGCTCTGGAAATTCCATCCAACTTGTACTGCTTGGTAAATGCATGCACAAAAGTCCAAGTAGTTGCCTCAAGTGTAGAGTTATAGTATCCAAACTCTTGAAAAAAGCAGCAAAAGAAGCCATAGCTCTAATAGAATGTGCTTTTACAGAAGGAGGAAGGCTCTTACCATGAAATGAATAACAAAAAGTAATGGCTTTAGAAATCCAAGAAGAAATTGCTTGCTTGATCACAGCCAATCCTAAGGACCTAGCATGAAAAGATACAAAGAACTGATAAGATTTATGAAAAGTCTTGGTCTTATCCAAATAAGATCTGAGTTGTCTATGCATATCTAATGTGTGCAACATCTTCTCACTGGCAGACTGTGGAGAAGGGAAAAAGTGGGTGAATGAACAGACTGATTAAGAGACAACTCATTCACCAGCTTGGGCATATAAGAAGGATTAGTATGAAGGGATAACCTGTCCTAATGAAACACAAAAAAGGAGGACATGCCTCAAGGGTTTGAAGCTCAGATACCAGTCCGTCAGGAGTAAGGGCTAACAAAAGTACAGTCTTCAAAGAGCAATGTTACAAGGAAGCTAAGGCTGCAGGTTTAAAAGCAGCCTGAATCATTTTAAAATTAAGATCTTAGGGAGGAGGAACAGGCTCCCCGGGAGGCCAAATATGAAAGATGTCTTTTAGGAATTGTTTAGCTTCAAATCTAAAGCTAAATGAGGTGATAAAGGGAGACGAGCAGAAACAGCTGATAAGTGGGCCTTAACAAAAGAATAGGCCAACCCAACATTGAGCAGCTTACACCGATAAGAGAACCAAAAGGAACATCCACAGAAAGTGGATCCCAGTTATGAGAGACACCAAAACAGAAAACCTCTTCCATTTGGAGAAGTAGGATTTCCTAGTAGTGGGTTTCCTGCCCTCCTGCATAACCTTAAGCATGTCCTCAGAAATAAGGTGTCTATGTGGAATCAAAATCCTATCACCCACAGTGTCAGTTGAAGAATGGACAGGTGGGTTGGATGCAAAATCCCTTGATTTGTGTGAGTAGGTCCATCCTGTGAGGTAACTTGTGATGACTGTCCTTGACTAAATGTAGTAGAGGGAACCAATGCTGCCAAAATGCAGCCACCAACAAAAACTTGGCAGCATCCTGTTGAATTTTTAACAGGACTTTTGGAATGAAGGGAAGGAGAGAAAAGGCACAAAGAAACATCCCCTTCCAAGAAAGGGAGAGGGCGTCCACCTTCCATACCAGAGGACTTAGGACTCTGGAACAAAGTAGAGGAAGTTGTCTGTTCAGAGGGGAGGCAAAAATATCTATTTGAGGTGTACCTCACTGGTGGCCAATGTCCATAAACACATCCCTGTGACGCATTCATTCATGAGATGGAGTTATGAACCTGCTCAGAAAATCTGCCATAGTGTTTTGACTTGAGGGAATGTAGACTGCCTCAAACATCACTCACTACTGAATAGCTAGTTCCCACACTAGGAGAGCTAACTGGAAGATAAAACCTTGTCTCTCCAGTTTGTTGACATACCATATCACTGTGGTATTATCTGTAAACACCTTGAGAGGTCCTGGGGAGAAGAGAGAATGAAAGGCCAGAAGAGCCCTCATCTCTGACACTGATGCACTTTCTGTTGAAGAGGTGACCAGATTCCCTGCGCCTTTAGGGAAATTAATGCTGCTCCCCATCCCATTTCAGAAATATGTGAACAGCTCCTGAGAGGGAAGTGGTGGATGAAAATGAAGCCCTGGATTGACAGAAGTTCATGCTTGAAACATGGAAGAGAAGGAACTAAAAATTCAAGGGAATGAGAACGCTGAAGCCAAACTGAGTTTAGAAACCACTAAAGTTTTCTCATGTGAAGTTTGGTGAAAGGGGGCATAGTAATGGTAGAAGCCATGAACCCCAGAGCTCTCAGAAATTCCCTGGCTGTTAATGAAGCCGCAGGAAGAAAAGATTGAAAAAAGAAAATCAGAGTTAGCGCCTTGGAGGGAGGCAGGGATGTCAGCATAGGAACAGTCTAGATCCTACACGCCAGAAAGACATGATCCTGAGAAGGTTTCAGAAGGGACTTTTTGAAATTTATAGTGAATCCCATACTCTGCAGAAGGGAAACAGCAAAATAAAGATTTTGCAACAAGGTCTCTGGACAGGATCCCTGGAACAGGAGGTTGTCCAAGTAGGGAAAGACTTGGATGCCCCTTAGCCTGCTAAAAGTAATCACAGGGGCAAGGCATTTGGCGAATACCCTTGGGGCAGTAGAAGGGCCAAAGGGCAAAGCATAGAACTGAAAATGCTAGGAAGCAACAGAGAAATGTAAAAATTTTCTGAAGACAGGATGGATTGGGATATGAAGATAAGCATCCTTGAGGTCTAAGACGCCCTAGAAGCTTGAGGCAGAACAGGGAACAAGGTCTGAATGGACAACATATAGAAAGATGGGACATTCAGAAAGGCATTTAGATGAGAGAGGTCTCCAAGTGCCCTCTTTCCTGGGCACTAAAAATATTTTGGAGTAAAACCCCTTCCCCCTTTGAGAAACTGGAGCTTCCTAACTAATTCCCTGAGTCAAGAGATCCCGAAGCACTTCCAGGAGGAAGAGCAACTGCTCCTAAGGGGGCTGAAGAATTCCCATAAAAGGGGGGGGGGAAGAGATTTCCAGAGCTTGAAGTAGCCTTGGCAGATAATGGACAGAACCCAGGAGTCCTGAGTAATCTTTAACCAAACAGGAAGAGAAAAGGACCGACAGAGGAATGTGGATGAAGTACAGGATAGTCAGACAGCACCTGGTTTGTCAGGAAAAGGAGACTTCTGGGACACAGAAGTCTGCGTAGCTTTAGCAGGAGAAGCCCACCTCCCAACCTTCTTACCCTTGGGGGGAGGATGAGACTGCATGTGAACAAAGGCTGGTTAACTGGGGCAATTTCTCTGAAATTTAGGCACAGGAGAAACAAAACATGTTTATGTTCTTGCAAGGCCTTGCCCTTATCCTGAAGAGACTTAAACAAACCAGCAGCAGTTTAACCAAACACGTGTTTGTTGTCTAGAGGAGCATCCAACAAATTAGCCTTAATATCATCAAGCAAAGGTTGAAGCCGAAGCCAGAAATACCTCCTCATCACAGAACCAAGAGTAGCAGCTCTTTAAGAAGCATCTGCTATGTCATAATTACACTTAATCGAATGGTGAGCCGCCTGAGAAGAAGTCCCTAAAAGGGAAAGAGCAGAAGTCTTCCCATCAGAGTCAGAAAGAACAGAAATTACCTGATAGGCCTGAGAAAGAATGGCCAAAATGTACCTGGGCATATGGGTCTGATAATGGATATCTCTAAAAGCTAAGGTAGCAGAGGTATAAACCTTCTTACCTAGCCTTTCCATAGTTCTGCTATTTTTATCAGAAGGAAGCAACTTAGAAGGCAGTAACTCAGAAGCCACAGACACCACAGAAGGGTCAGCCAAAAGTTACCTATACATACATTTACAGTCCTCGGGCACCCTATAAAACCCTATTGGGTTTCTTGTGGGCAGGAGGCTAGGAATCAGAAACCTTAGAGACAGTAAAAAAGACATCAACGCAGACAAAACAGGAGGAACAGCAGAAGGTCTAGGAGAATCCATTTGCAGAAGCTCATAATACTTGTTCTGTACCTCAAAAACCTGGGCACACTCCCATTTAAAACATTCTATCATTCTAGAGATTCTCTCTCCAAAAGAAATTTCCTTGAAAGGAGCATCAGGACTAGTAGATTCCTCTTCCACAGACCCATATTCTAAAGAAGAGGGAATCTGAGATGAATAAGCAAGGGATTCCTCATCTGAATCTACCTCCTCCTCAGAGGAATCCTGTTTGCAGTGTCTTTTAAGGGGAGTAGATGACCTAGGGGGAGCTGGAACAGAAACTCCCCAAGGAGGTTTCAAAGGCTAAGCATTAAACAATCCCAAAGTAAAATTATGTCATTCACTCTGCAGATCCTTAGGAGTGGAGAAATGTGCTTAGTCTTCTGCCTTTTCTTCAAGGGGACATCCACCTTATAAAACTTAGAAGGCTCAGACTCCAGACGACATTCAATAGTATTTGAGGAACACCCCTAAGCCCTTCGGAAATAATCATCAGCAGTTCCCTCTGAATGTCTGAAACAGCCATCTGCAAGGACTCCAAGGAAGTACTTAAGGTTAGATCCATGCCAGCCTTTAAAACGGTCATGACAGAAGAATCCAATAGTACAGTCAGGTGATCCTCCGGCCTTTCACTTGCCTTCGGGAGAGACTCTAGAGGCTGAACAGCAGAAGAATCTGGCTAGATTTCTTGGTCTTCTTGGAGCATGAAGTTCCTTCCATTTTGACTTCAGCTAGAAGTGCAAGATGTTGATTCTCCAAATACAAGGCCAAAGAAGACAGCAAACTACAAAGGATCTTAGGAAAAAGGCCTGACAAACTGAAGAGGACGTATGGTCATAGGAAGCGCTGAGACAAAACAAGGACTGCTTGTGATGGCCTTTATGGGGAACCAGTCCTCCCATGCTGGCATTTACCTTACTTGGATGACATGAAACTCCACAAGCAACAAAAACAAAAAGAAAAGATACAAAAACCCCAACGTGTCACTTTTATCTGATGGCTTGCTGAAAGATGAAGAGATGGCGTTCGGACTGGTGGCAATTAAGTTCTGATGACTGGACGTCTGGAAGTCACCTTTTGAGCTAGACATTTTGTGAACACTCTTGGTGCAGTGGATAGTCCAAAGAGTAAATCAGAGAACCAATATAGTAATTCAGACATACCCTTAAGAAATGTCTGAAGTTTAGATGAATAGGGATGTGCTAAGCATCTTTTAAGTCTAGTGTTACCAGGAAAACTTAAGAGAAAGAAGAGGTAACAGGTTGTGAAGTGATAATTTTGAATTTGGGCACGATCACAAACATGTTTAGGAAAAAATGATCCAGAACTGGTCTCCAAGCATTCTGTCTGCCACTAAGAACATCCTTGAATTAAAAACCCTTCCCACCTGGAAAGGAGGAACTAGTTTTATCATTCCTTGGGATAGTATGTGATGATGAACCAGTGGAAACAAGAGTGTCTGATCTAGGGGATGAAGAATGACCCCCTAGGAAAGGGGGAAGTCTCCTCCCATTGCCATCTGTAACCACGATGAATGATCTTAACAACCCATTTGTCTGAGACTATCTGTTGCCAATCAAGAAAAATGGAGTTTCAGACTTTCTGGAAGAAAAGGAGGGATGGGGTCACAAGCTCTCTTGAATACTCAGACTGGATGGACCGTCTTTGGTTTTGGGAGGCTTGAGGGTTTTTTGGGAACCCTCTTGCTATTTCTTCTTAAACGTCTATTTACTTGTGTTATGTTGAGACTATTTATTCTGATTTTTGCCAAAACTTGACAAGGAGTTAGAGAATTCCTTACAAAATTTGGAAACAGAGGGCAGAAAAATCTTGAGATTCCATTGATCAGCTTACCCTTTTCATCACAGTTTTTCATCACCTCTGCAGCAGAGGGGATAAAAACTAAACCAAATCTTAGTTTTAACATCTGAGAGGTTCTGAGAATATAGTCATGCAAACAGTACCAATGGCCATAGCCCTGAAGTAGTATCAGTCAAACACACACTGTAAACAATGAGTAGTGACCTGTGCAATAGAACAAATAATTTAAAGCAGATTTTTCCTCAAAAGAAGAAACTGCAGATAAAACATTCCTTGTACTTTTACAATTAGTTAGATCAAGCTAACATACAAGCCGGACAATTTAAATTTCTGAAAAGCAAAGTTACAGATGTATACACTTTTTCCCCACACATATAATTAATTCACCCATCCTTAACAGAAAGTAGGACTGGAACTATCTAAGGGTTTAGCAGCAGTGTGATCAACTAAAGTTTTAGCTGCTGGGTCAAGTTTGAGAATAGTGTATAAAAACTTAAGACTTGGTAACTTTATACATCTTATCTGCTGTTTTAGGGTCAGCTGGCTGACTAACAGGAAAACTGTAGGAATATAGTAACAAGAGATAAAACAACTGGAACCGAGATCTTTAGAAAAGGGTAGGAGCAAACTACATAGGAAAAATGGGAAATGTGGGAAAAATAAGTTATGTACTCACCATAACGTTCCATCTGAGTAGGTAACTTAATTTGTCTGCAACCTGTGGGTATCTGATCTGATTCAGATCGGAGCCGGCAGCTTTCCTAGCAAAAGATCAGAGCTCCAAGCTCCTCCCCTACCCATAACACCCTGCTACCTCCCTCTAACCCTCATATCGAGTTTGCCAGAGTATCGTAGAACACTACTATAACACAAGGAAACTACCTGAACATTCCAACCTGATGCCATCTGGAAAGTGACATATGATCCTTCAAGGACGAACTAAAGGTCCGGGGGATGAAGGGAGGGTTGGTTGCAGACAAATGAAGTTACCTACTCAGATGGAATGTTATGGTGAGTACATAACTTCTTTATCTGAAGTAGTTAACTTCATTTGATCAGCAACCTGTGGGAGTCCCCAGCTACCACAACTTGGGAGGCCCTTATGGGAGGATATTCCGGGGCACTGCAGAGCCAAAGGACGCCCTTCCTCTGGAAATCAGATCCAATTTATAATGTGTAATGAAAGTGTGAGAGGAAGCCCAAGTAGCAGCTGAACAAATGTCATCCAGAGGGACCATCGACCAGAAGGCCGCAAAAGTAGCCACAGAATGGGTAGAGTGTGCCCGAACACGCACAGGCTCAGGTCGACCAGAGCTTCTGTATGCAAGAAGAATGCATTGTGAAATCCACCTAGCTAAGGTTACCTTAGTCACTGGTTTACCCAGACAGGACTTAGCAAATGAAACAAAGAGCTGTTCTGATTTTCGAAAAACAGCCGTTCTGTGTAGGTAAAATCGTAACTGTCTATGTACATCCAAGCAATGGAGTCTATACTCTCCTTTGTTGAGCTAATTAGGGAAGAAGACAGGCAGGTTGATATTGGCTTTGGAAGCCACTTTAGGTTGAAAAGAGGGGTTAGTACTGAGAGAAACTCTGTCTTTATGAAAAATGATGTATGGAGGCTTACTGCAAAGAGCCTGAAGCTCCGATATTCTTCTGGCTGAAGTAATGGTAAGCAGGAAGGCAGTTTCCAAGATACAAACTTCAAGTCAACCGAAGCTGCGGGCTCAAAGGGAGGACCAGTCAGAGCCTGGAGAACTAGGGTTACATCCCATGGAGGGACTGCTTCCTTAACAGGGGGTCTCAAAAGAAAGGTACCTTTCAGAAAGGTCTTGCAGATCTTACATGATGCCAGGGGCCCAAATTTGTTTCCAATGTGAAAGTGGGAAATTTCTGCCAGTTGAACTTTAACAGTTGAAGAACTAGCTCCCTGATGGAAAATTTGAGATAAAAAATCGAGGCCTGTTGGAATAGGAGCCGTAAAGGGGTCCAAATTCCTATGCTCCGCCCAGATAGAAAAACGCTTCCATTTACTCTTATACACTTTTCTGGTAGAAGGTTTATGAGCAGCCACCAGAATGGCTTTAACTGAGGATGAGATATCGGGAGTCCTAGCCATCAAGGGAACTGGATCAACCAAGCAGAGAGCTTGAGGTTGTCCAGGTCAGGGATCCTCAAATCCCAGGGAATGAGAAATCAGATCCGGAAGGGGATCCAAGATCCAGGGAGGATGCACTAGATGAGACCGTAGACAAGGGAACCATGTTTGACGAGGCCAGAATGGGGCTATGAGGATAACTCTGCTCCCCAACAGACAAGCTTTCTGCAAGAATTTTGTCATCAACGGAAGAGGAGGATAAGCATAAAGACCAGATTGCCAAGCATGAACCAGAGCATCTATGGGGTTTTCCCCGGTGGGGGAATTAGAGCGAAAAACTCGCTGCACTTTGCGTTCGGAGGCGACAGGAACAGATCGCAGCAAGTTTGACCCCATCTGAGGAAGATCTGTTTCGCTACTAAGGGGTTCAGAGACCACTCGTAGGGTGAGAGGATAGTCCGACTCAGCTTGTCCGCCAGAATGTCTGACCGACCCGGTATGTGCGTTGCTATGAGAAAGCGGTTGGTGGATATCGCCCATTCCCACACTCTCATGGCCTCTCGGCAAAGTGGGTAAGATCTGGTACCCCCTTGCTTGTTGATGTACCAGACCACTGATATGTTGTCTGTTTGGATTGCAATAGTCCCCAGAGGAAGAAGGGCACGGAGAAAGCCTGCAACACTAGAAGCACTGCCCTCATCTCTAGGACATTGATATGCAAAAAGGTCTCTGTGCGAGTCCACGTGCCTTGGACTGTGCTGCCCATGCAATGCCCCCCCACCCAAGGCGAGACGCATCCATGGTCACTGTGACTTGGGGTGGGGACTTGGGGTGGGGTCATGGAGAAGGGATGCCCTTCCCAGAGATGCTTGGAATAGAGCCACCAAAGTAGAGATTCCCTGCAAACCCTGCTGAGAGGAATAGGAGCAGACAAGGGATGAAGCAGAATGGACCACTGGACCTGTAAGGTCCACTGGAGAATCCTCATATTCAGACGAGCGAGCGGAGACAAGTTGATGGCCGCTGCCATGGACCCCAGAGCTCTCAGGACTAACTCTGCTGGATGGGCCGAGGAATGAAGATGAGCCAAAACATGTAGGTTTAGACTGCGCAGTCTGTCCAACGTCAGAAAAACTTTGGACTGAACTGTCTATCCTGGCCCCTATGAAATCCAAAATGTGAGTAGGCTGAAGGGAGGATTTCTTGTGGTTGATCGTGATCCCTAGATAGCGGGCGAGATGTAGGAAGTAGTCTCTCGCTGAACATAGTAGATGCCTGGTGGGGGCGGCTAGGAGCCAGTCGTCCAGGTAAGGAAAGACCGAATTCCCTGAAGCCTCAGGTGGGCCACAACAACTGCCATTATCTTGGTGAACACCCTGGGGGCTGTGGTGAGACCAAAGAGTAGGACCCTGAACTGATGGTGGCTGGCTCCCAGCCGAAAGCGGAGGAACCTCCTGGATCGCCTGTCCATTAGAACATGGTAGTACGCATCCTTGAGGTCTATGGAGCACGTCCAGTCGTTCTCCTGTAATAGTGGGAGAATGGATTGAATGGTGACCATCCAGAACTTCTCTTTGGCAACTGACAGGTTCAGTGTGGACAGGTCGAGAATTGGCCGTACGTCCCCCATCTTTTTTGGCACCAAAAAGAACCTGGAGTAAAAGCCTGATCCGGATTGACCAGAGGGGGGGGGGGGAGTGCTGGATGGCTCTTTTTTCTAGAAGTTCTTTTACTTCGAGGGCTGCTACCTCCCTCTGATTGGGTGGTACATCGGGGAGGAGCCCCGACTGGGGGGGGGGGGCATTTAGGAATGGGATTGAGTAACCTCTGGATATGATTCGGAACACCCAGTGACTGTCGTAATGGACTCCCCAATGTGCTAGATGCTCTGAGAAGTGCCCCCCGACTGCCTCCAGAGAGGAGCAGTCGGGCAACTCCTCAGGGTTGCTGCGCAGGTCGATCGGAAAAGGGTTCCCTCGACCCAAAATTCTTTGGCCCCCCTCTGCCTCTGGGCTGGCGTCCACCCTGTCCTCTGCCTCTGAAGGACGAGGGATCCAGAGAGAAACGGGATTGTTGTGATTTCCGGAACCACATCTTCTTCTGTCCTCTTTGGTTCCTGGAGAAGGACCTCTGAGGAGCCGAGAAGCGGATCCTGATGGCAGACATTTTCCCATCCTTCTCGCTGTGGAGTAGCATAGCACGGACTGTTTTGCCAAAAAGCGTAGAACCATCAAAGGGGGCGTTCGTGAAGGATGCCTTGAAGGGTTCCGCAAAGTCGCAGAGACAGAGCCAGGCTTGTCTTCGTAAGACAATGCCTGTTCCGCTGGCTCTAGCTACTCCTTCTGTGGCATGGGAAAGAAGCCAAATAGACGTATTCATAATAGACTTAAGAGTGGCCATTCGTGCCAAGAAGGTCCGTTTGTCCTCGGCCAACATGGACTCTGGGGGTGACCCAGAGTACTCTCTGATTAGGTCTCGCTGTAGTCGAATCACGTGTGCCATATAGTTCAGTGACCTTATAGAGAAGGTCGCTGAAGCGAATATCCACTTTCCGAGGTGGTCCATCGCCCGAGACTCCTTGTCTGGAGGATGTACCGAGGAACTTTCCTGTGCTAATTCCTTCTTGGTGGCACCCGCCACCATCATGGCATCTACAGGAGCACCCTTGCTCCAAACTCTCGTGTCTGTGGGGGGGCTGAGAATCCTATCTGGTCTCTTGGGTATTGGCTCCACAGTATCTGGCTCCTTCCATGCCCTGGTAGTTATGAAGTCCACCAGGGGATCCACGGAAGGGGACACCCAAGAGGTAGATGGGCCTGCATCAAATGCCTCCAGAAAGACAGACTCGTCCGAGGAAGGCTTATGGGCTGACCACCCCCCTCTAATACGAAGCATTTCCATAATGTCTCCAAAGGAGACATCTTCTGGGGGTGACCTGGGGGAACCTTCCCCTTCTTCCAAGTCCGTGTCTTCTGTGAGGGACTCGGGTGAGTCCAAGTGCCTCCTCTTGCACTTACGTTTGTGAGGGACGTCCTCGGAGGGCTCACCAACAATGTCCTTTTCCTCCATGGGAACCATCTGGGACGTAGGTGCAGGCTGTCCCTGTGGCTGGATGATGGAAGACAGGCCCGTCTGAGAGGGAATGGTGGGTGGATCCGTAGCCAGAGCCTGGGACCTCGAATCCCTCGAAAGAACCCTCTCCACGACGTCGATTGCCGAGGGTGAGCTGCTCTCCCTAAGATCCGAAAGCAGTCCCCTCAGATCCAGCGCGTGGATTGGTGCCGGAGATGACCCGATCGGATCCGAAAGGGCAGTGCGATCTGACCTCAACAGATCCGAAGGCACACTAACCCCTCCGGATCAGACGCCCATCTCACGGCCCTGAGAGCTCGAATCCAAAAAGGGATCAGACAAACTCGAAGGTACAGTCGGAGCTGAAGTAGGAAACACTGTCAGCGCCAACACCACCCCGGCTCCGAAGCTACTTGGATCAGACATCTCCGAACCCCGGTAGCAGGTCGAAGGAACAATGGGGGTGAAAAAGGGGGTCGAGCTCCCCCCCCCCCAGAGGGGGGGGGGGCAAGAGCACTCCCATCTGCATCTGGGCCTGAAGAAATCAACGCATCATCCAATCGATATCCGCGTCAGATAAACTTCTAGTGGACCTGGATGAGGCTGCTGAGGCTGGCAGGGAAGGTCACCTGGACGACCTCGAAGGTGACCTGGTCTCCTCCTCTGGGGAGAAACGTGGAGATCGAAGCCTGGAGGGGGAAGACCCAGAGACCTTAAGAGGGGAGGTTAGCTGCTTAGATGGCAGGGCCGAGGGAGCTGAACCGGCCCGCCTCTTGTGGCTACGATGCCTGTCTCTCTCCCACTCTTTATCCTTCCTGTCCTTTTTCCTCAATTCCCTTTCCTCCTGAGCCTAAGTGGGAGTTTGAATCCTGGCCAGGGGAGTGGGAAGAGTTGGTGGGGCAGCCGCAGCCGTGGCTGGTGCCACGGAGGGGGAGGAGGACGAAGCTGAATCCGGGGGCAAAAGGCCCGCGAGGACTAGCTTAATCCGCCTATCCCTCAAAGCCCTGGGGTTGAAGGCTGCACAGATAGTGCAGCCTGAAGAAAGATGATCTACACCCAGGCAAATAACGCACAGAGTGTGGCCATCCGCTGGGGACAGCTTATGGCCACACTCGGAGCATTTTGAAAAAATAGCTTTTGGGACCTCGGACATACTAACAAGATTAGGCCCACACGCACACACCTTCACACACACAGACAGAAGGGGGGAGGGGATTTAAATTTACACTAACTAAAGAGCTAAAGATAAACCACCCAGATAGATAGGAGAGAAGGGGTGTCACACACACTCAGAAAAGGTGAATATAAGGGTAAAAAGTTAAATAATCTACACAACTCACAAAAAACAACGCTAGGAGCTCATTCTCAGATGTTTCAAGAAGCCACGGCAAACGAGATCTGAGGGTTAGAGGGAGGTAGCAGGGCATTATGGATAGGGGAAGAGCTTGGAGCTCGGATCTTTTGCTAGGAAAACTGCCGGCTCGGATCCGAATCAGATCCGATACCCACAGGTTGCTAATCAAATGAAGTTAACTACTTCAGATCAATACATACAGGGTAGGAATGAGGTTTAAGAGAAGGCAGGACTTAAATGAGCTACGTAATCCATCCATTTTAAACCCCTTTTCCCATTTTTGCACATGAGGTTGGGGTGTCAGTTCCACAGCAACAATCATCTTGAGCCAAGGTTTACACCGCCGGATGGCTATAATGTTTGACTGAAAATGATTGGGTAGATTATAAGATTATAACCACTTAAGTCATGGTTTGGAGGCCCTGTATTTTCTTGGTGAGAAACCTCTGTGGTCTCTTCAGATGTTGCAGGTGTCTGGTGAGGTACACGCAGAAGGGAGCATTGTACTCTATTAATGGTCTGATGAGGGTCAAGTACATTGAAGTTATAACATCCTCAGACAGAGATGCAATACCCTTACGTATGAAATGTGCAAAGTAGAAGGCTTATCTTACCACTGTGGAAACTTGGTGGTCGAAGTTCAGATTGCTATCCACCTGTGTTCCCAGATCTTGCACCATTGGCTTTGAACTTAGGGAGTTGGCAATCAATACTGTAATTATCAGGGAATTCCGCTTTGCCAAAGGGGATAATAATGCATGTTTTTGCATTTAGTTTTAGACCATGGCGTTGGCACCAGTCATTTTTCTGTGTTAGCCCCTCCTGTAATATATTAACATCGTTGGGGGGCTTAATAACTGCACCCAATCTGCAACCATCAGCAAACCTGGTAAGCCAAAGGCTGTCTACTTTAGCTTTGATTTCTGAGAAATAGATTCCAAACAGTAAAGGGCCCAGCACAGATCCTTACGGTACTCCACTGATGACAGCTCTACTGGTAGATGTGGAGTTAACACCTTTGACAGTATGTGTTCTGTTGGTGAGCGAATTGGCTACCTATCTAGTGACGCAAGAGTTAATCCCCAGCTGGAAGAGTTTCTCAATGATACCAGAGTAGAGTATTTTGTCAAATGCTTTGGCTAGATGAAGACTGGCAGTATGCACCGTCTTACCCTCATCCAGGGCTATGGTGACCTTCTTGAAGAAGTCTACTAGGTTTTATAAGCATGATCTACCCTTAATGAAGCCAGACTGGGTTGGATCTAGAGTTTGAGGGTCACCTATGTCTTTGTTGATAAGGTCCATGATGATTCTTTCTATGGCCTTACAGATGAGGCTGGCTAGACTTATGGGTCTATAGCTCCCCGGGTCGGTTGATGGCCCCCTTTTGCACAAGAGGATTACTGTTGCTGTTCTCCACTCTGCTGGAACAAAGCCAGATATCGGGCTATGGTTAAAGAAAACATCAAGTGGGTCTCTAAGGTCATGTTTTAGATTGCTTAATAAGCAACCTGGGATGTTATCTGGTTCTACTGAGGCTGTGTTTCAGCCTTGGAGATGAAGATATGACCTGATCTCTAGATATACTAGGCAGAGGACTGGTGTCAGGTATGTTTAGGGGTATGGCTGGTGGAGACAGGGGGGTGAAGTTTGCACCAAATCTGTCAGCTATCAGGTTGGCAATTTACTTCAGTATAGTATGAGTAGCACTATCTACTACCAATTTGGCACATAACTGGTCATTCCACTTTAGATTTCGGATGTAGGTAAAGAATGCCTTACGATTATCCTTAGCTAGGGATGCCATCTTAGCCTTGTAATTAGCTTTAGAGGACTTTACATGATTTCTGATTTGCGTTCTAGCTGTGGAGGGAATTTTTCTTCTGCTGAGTCAGTTCCCCCTTGTTCTTAGACATCATTTTCTTCTTTTTGTCTTATAGCCTGTTTATACTTGAGGTCTACCAGGGTAGCTTGTTTTTTCAGGAGGACCTGGTTTTAATCTGGTCAGGTACAGCAGAGTCTATACAGTTGCTCAAGTGGTTATACAGGGCATTTGTGTGCACCTCTTCATAGCAGTCATTGTTGCCTGGGATTGCAGGGGGGGGGGGTAATAAAACTTTTATATCATCACTTAGTAGGCTGTAGTTTGCTTTGGAAATTTTTTTGATCTTTGGCTCCTGTATTGGTGACGGGCTCAATAGTTACTTCGAATGACACTGATATATGGTCTGACCTTACCAGGGAGGGCATTACACGGGGGGAGTGTAGTGACCCCCCCCATGTTGGGGAGTACTATATGTCTAGGACATTTGAGCTCCTTGTAGGCATGCAGACTATCTATTCCAGAGCATTTGTATTGACAAAGTCCAGGAACCTCTGGTCGAGCATGTTCTTTCTCATGTGTCACCCAGTTGATGAAAGAATAATTGAAATCTCCAGTGACTATGGTGTTGGGCTGTATGGCGAGTGACTCCACTAAGTCCAGGAAGGTGGTGTGCTTTTCTTGGTTCATGGTGGGGGACTTATAGCTAGCAATGATGTGGTAGGGTATTTTGCCTACAGTTAATTGGACATGGTGTAGTTCGAAATAGTCATACTGTTTCAGTTTAAAATAAGTATATAATAAATCAAAAACAGCAATTATAGATTTTGTTTTGACAATACTTTTTTCCAGTCAGGCACATGACTGACATATTGGGCACCAGTGCAAGGTGACCAATGGTCCCAGTTTTTCCAGGACAGTCCCAGTTTGGAAGTCTCTGTCCTGGAATCCCAAACGTTGTCTTTGGGGTGCAAATTCCCACTTTAGTCTGAATGGTTTCCGGCATTCATAGTGCTGCTTCAGTGACTAAAGCAAAACAAAAACTTCAGGCAGTTTCGTGGATGACAAAAGATTCTGTTAGGTCTACAGTCAGAATAGAGACAAGGCAGTAGGTGGGAGAGTTATATCCATGATAAGAGGAGCTCCTTTAGTAGTCCAAGAAGAAAAATATAAGCTGGGCAAGTACGTATCGATCTATGCCTATTGGACGGCAGAGCAGGATTACTTTAGCAAATATTTACTTGCCCCCCCTCCCAAACAAATTTAAATGAAATAAAACGAGTGCTGCAGACGGTTAGGTATGCAAACCTCTTGATGCTGCTTCCAGGGATTACTCTCACTCATCTCTCTCTGAGACAGACACACACAAACAAACACATGCACCCACATATATTATTTATAGCCTTGCCCAGATTTCTTGCTGTAAGAGGTTGAGAAGTATGCACAAACATCTTAAATTGTTGTTAAGGGATTGCATGCTCGCTGTCACTCTTCACTTTCTCTCACACACAATCTTGCTCGATCGCTCCCACTCTGTCCTGATCTCTCACATACACACACACAGTCACACAGAGTCACTCCCTCATTCATACATGCAATCACTCACACATCACTCTCTCTCTCTCTCCCGATCTCTCACATACACAGTCTCTTGCTCTCACTCTCTTTCTCGATCATACCTCTTAACCATACTACTCAGATTTTCACAGAATGTCCAGATTTTTGACTCATATTTTAAGTCTGTTCCTCATAACACTTGTGATTTTCTTGCAAGTCATTAAGGGTTGAAGTCACTAAATAATTAGACATTTGAGTGTCATATCCTTCAGGTAATTCATGTTAACACAACACCTTTTATTCTCGCACCTTTCTAAGTTTATATTAGCAATATTTAAAATGTATCCATATTTTTGGGCCTTTGTCCCCCCATTATTTTTGGATTTGTCCAGATTTCTTGTGTTTGGAACTTGAGAGGTATGCTCTTAACTGTACAGATTTTTGCAGAATGTCCAGATTTTTGCTTCATTTCTCATAAAATTATAGTTTTCTAGCAAATAGTTGGCAAATCATTGAGTATTTAAATCAGAAAATATTGACAGATATTTGAGTTTCAGACTTAATACCTTTCAGGAAATTTGTGCTAATGTAAAACCTGTTATTCTATCATCTTTCTAAGTTTGTAAAAGCAATATTAAAAAAGTGTCCCTATTTTTGGTCCTTTGCTCCCCCCCCCCCCCATTATTTACTGCTCTGTGACCTTTCCTCACCCAGCATCACACCATGTGGATTCCATGGAATGTGTTCTGTGCAATAGACCATACCTCTCAACTTGGAAACATCAAAAATCTGGACAAGGTCCATGAAAAATACGTACAAATCGGTAAGCTGATTAACATAAAATTTGCATAAATAATTAAGTAACCCCACCCACTACAATGGGATTGTGGGATACCAACTGTCAAATGCAAACTGAAGAACAGACAACCAAAATATGACACCAGACTATGCTACCTTATTGTTTTAACAGAACCTGTGTGTGTGTGTGTGTGGGGGGGGGGGGCACTGTAGTCTCCTCTTAAAAAAGAAACTAACTCCCTGTGAAATTTCAAGCAACCTTTCTGCTCTGTACCTTTGTACATAAATTAGTCATTCAATGTAAGTAACCACTACTTTACTCTAAGTTACCAAGTAAGAACCCTCCACCTGCAATCTCTGAGCAAACAAACTGCTGAAAGCTTCTCAGACCTCCCTATGAATCTGTCATAAGCCAGAAAGCATTTAGCACTGCACAGGCCAAGCACTACAGCGCTGTGAAAGTAAACTCAGGGAATATTCCCTGTCTGAAATAAAATGCAGCTGTTACAGACATTAAGTCAGTAAGTTAGCTGTAGCATTAGTCCACCACTTAACTTCTCTGTGACATGCAGTTAAGTAAAATATGAATATTTACTCAAAACAAAACATCTCTTTACATGAAGAAGAAGGATTTTATGCAGTGATAATTATGTTAACATTAGTAACAGCATGGATAAAAACTCCAGCAGTCTACCTAATGATTGTAAACTAGGCAAACGCCTTAGCTGTTAAATACCTTTGTGAATAAACACTGGGCAAAAGTTCCCAGTTAGTATGGTTTCATTCATTCAAGGGCGAGCAGGGCCAAACTCAGAAAAAAGGTAAGATGTATTTTATGCCATGAGTGAGAGAGAGATGCTGTTTTATAAACCAAATAAAAACAATGTGCAAATCACATGCATGCAGCATTGCTGAATGTCAGCAAACATAAAAAGTTAATTTCCTCTTCGCTTTCTTCACATCACTGACATTCAGTAAAAGGAAGCATCATCATACACTAACTGGATTCCAGACATTGAGCCCTTCAGCCTCCATTTGCCATCTGTGTGAGTTTAAGCAAGGCATTTAATCAGACAGAGTTCCCAAGTCATCTCTGAAAAGATGACCGAGTACACCTGTTCATAGCTAAAAAACTGACACTTACATCTAGCAGTTTTACCAAGTTGACAAAGGGACTAAAAATGTCCAGTGAATAAGTATGGCGTATTTCCTTCTGTTCTTCAGGTTTATAAATGTGCATCATTTGTGTTCATTTTTTTTGTATTGCTGACCAAGTTATTCCAGCTATGAAGTACTCCTCTAAAATACAAACCCAGGGAGAAAAATAAAGCCCCATTTTACATATATGACAAAAATATTGTACAAACTTACAAATACAGTTTAGCTACAATATATATGCTTTCGGCTCCACTACTTACAGTTATCAGTTAGGTGTATTTCGTAGCACAAAGAACTTAGGGTCCACTACTTTAAACATGAAAGCAACATGGCTAAATGATGTAATAGCAATATTTCACAGTATTTTAAATTGCTTCCTCATTGTTAGCAATATTCATACTAAGCAGCTCTGCATTTGTTCAAGAGTAGATTTGAGGTACTCAGGTCACCCAAACAATGTTGTCATGGAGCTCAGAGAACATAACTCACATTCCAGTTCATGGATATCTCACCTGCTTACTCTGACTTACACACACACACACACACACACACACACACACACACACACACACACACACACACACACACACACACACACACACACATACACTTGCCTCGCAGAGCTCACTTACTCTGACTTACAAACACACACACACGCCTTGCAGAACTCACTTACTCTGACTTGCCTTGCTTGTTGCTCGTGAATAAATATTCCCTTCCCCTCGCAGAACTCACTTACTCTGACTTTTCTTGCTTGTCCCTCATGAATAAATATTCCTTTCCCCTCGCAGAACTTACTTACTCTGACTTGCCTTGCAGCATGGAGTTCCCTGGGTTTGGCTCGTCGCTCATGAATAAATATTCCCTTAAATGCATATTCCAGTTCGCAAATAACAGTTGGTATGAGTAGTGAGCTCCCTCCCTTCCCTTCCTCCGTAATACCCTGGGTTCAGTTCACTGTTCCTGAATAAATAACAGTTTTTTATGTAAGTTCGCCCGCAAATACATAATCCCTGGTGGCTAGTTGTTCACTCTCAACGCACAGCTTGTAATTCCTGCTCGAAGCCGGAAATGCTTTGAGCTTTCAATTCCGATAGGCTGGCAGACTATGCATGGGCTGACGTCATCGCACACGTGATGACATCAGCTCAAGGCCGACAATTTGAAAACCAGAGCCCGGGAAAATCGGAAATTAAGGGATGCCACTTGGGAATCGTGGCACCCCATTATTTGGACCTTAAAACCGGTAAAAACAGAGAAACTCAGTACGGTTGAGAGGTATGTAACAGACACACTACTAATGAATAGAGAAAATGATTTTCTCAGCAAATTACCCATATAGTCAATTCCCTTGGTGCATAGCATACTTCTCCAGAATGTCCAGATTTTTGCCTCATATTTTTGGTCTGCGTCTGAGCCTAATAAAAATTATGGCTTTCCGGTAAATCACTGAGAACTGAACCAACTAAATAATGTCATACTTTTGAGTTGTAGGCTTCATATCCTTCAGAAAATGCATGCCAACACAAAATCCTGTTATTCTAGCAACTTTCTAAGCTTAGAAAATTAATATTTAAAATCTGTCCCTATTTTTATAAAGATGTCCCCCAGAATCTTTGAATTTAGTGTTGCAAAGCATGTTCCACATATAGGGCTCAGGGATTAGTGTAGAGCTGTAGGCAGGGTTGCCAGACGTCCCTATTTGGGCGGGACTGTCCCAAGATCAGCAGCCTGATCCCTAGTCCCACCCTGCCGGTTTAAATCCCGGCCAGCCTCCGCTTTGTTTGTTTTTTTTTTTTATTGTCCCGTATACCTGGCATACGGGCCAATCAAAAATTGCTAAACACTGAGCTTCTTGTGTTCTGCATTAAACATGAGAAGCTCCGTGTTTAGCGATTTTTGATTGTCCCATATGCCGGTATACGGGCCAATCAAAAATCGCTAAACACGGAGCTACTTGTGTTGAATGCGGAACTGCAATGCATTAACACGAGAAGCTCCGTGTTTAGTGCAGAGCTACTGAGTGAGCTCAGTTCTTTAATGTGGAACTGTGTTCCACATTAAAGACCTTTTTTTTTTTTTTTGGTCTTCACTTGCCGTGAGAGACCTTTTTCTTTTTTTGTCCCTACCTGGGGGGCTGGAAATCTGGCAACCCTGGCTGTAGGCAGCAGCTTAAGTGTCCCAGTTTAGGTTGTGTGACAAAATGGTCACCTTGCACCAGTCTGGTATCACTTTTACAAAAAGTGGCACGTGACAGGCTGTGAAAATAAAGCTGCTGCTGTTGCAAGTACAAAGAGAAGATTATTTTCTCATTGTAAGCTTCCTTTCTGAAAGAGTAGCTGACTACTTCATGTGAGGAGCTGGCTGGTTACAGAATGAAGAACTGCCAAATTTAATCTGCATCATACATGCATCTCAGTATCTATTGGTTTGGTAGCACGTTGGCAGTGTAGAGATGAGCTGTTTACTGGGCTGGCCCTACCTATTGAAGATAGACTGTGCAGAAAATAACACTGTTTACCAATGGCAATGAAATGTTATTTAACAAAACTGGGGTTGCATTAATATTTGACATAATAAAATCTCTTGCATACACACAAAATTACAATTTTGTACCTTATAATAAATAGGATATTCAAGGTAATACACTTTTAGCAAATATGTCAACCTCAACAAAAACATTGTTTAGTTAGGAAATTAATTTCTAGTGTGTTATTTCCAAAATTAAAAAAAAAAAGATAATGATACACGTTCTGGCCAGACAGTACATCCATACCTGAACAGCTGAATGACAAATTTGGGGACATCCCAGGTTTTTACTGTTAAGGTTGGTAAAAGTAAAAGATACTCTACTTCTCCACCTAAAATAGGCCTCTTATTATTTAACTCAGAGCTACCTAGACCGTTAGGAGCCACAGTACAGTTAGAACCTGCAGGTATAAGTTGATCACATGCCCCCTTTTTGGGACATTGCAGCAAATGCACAGATCTATTTGCTGTGCCATCTCATATAAAGATTGTGACTTTTAAGGGAACATGACAACCTGAAAAAACAGCTCAATGGGATGTACGCTCTCTCATCTTATAGGAGATCACCTGGTTCACCTCATCTCTGGATTGCATTAAACCTGGGATGTGCAATGGAGTATACGAATAAAAATCAAGTCCCCAAAAAGCATTATAATAATTTGTAATGATATTAAATTCAGTGGATGACCAAAGGATGAAAATAAAATTATAAGCACTGCATGAAATATTTTATGCATTGCAACTTCTTCAGGAAACCTGAGCAATCAGATTGCAAGAAAAACAGCTAGGACAAACAGTACTAATGTGCAACAGTCTATTCTGTGTTGAAGGTATGTTTTCTTAATGAAGAATAAAAACGTGACAGATTCATACAGAATCTCAGATGTATGTTTTGTGTAACCACCATTACCAGTAATGAAATTACACTAAGGCCTACATGGTACACTAACATGAAACTAGTCTTATTATGCTTAAAGAGCATCTGCACAAGCTGCATATAATCAACCCCCGACTTCCTGCTGTTTTGACATCACAGCAACTCTTAAAAAGGCAGTGATTACCCTTGCAGAGTTTCAAATAGTTGAGGCAGAAAATACAGCTCCTTAATTTAAACCAAAGAGGATAAAATGTAATATTTACAACAGAGCATACAAATTATTTTAGGACAGAAAAAAAAAATCATACAAACCTAATTAGGTTACTTTGAGTAGCTGCTTACTGATTAAAACAGACGGTGCTTTTCTATTACACTGACAGAAATAATAATTTTTCCTTCATCACTTGTTTAAATTATTGTTATGCATATACTAGTGCAGTTGTTAAAAATAGATAAGCCAACCTACTCATAGCATATGCAGATATTCTTTCCTGGTTCTGGACCAGATGTATATCATGAATCATTTTAAAGGACCTGCCTCCAGGCAGTGCTGATTAAATGCAAATACACAATGCTCCTCATGTCTGCAAGAACACTGCGTTTTTCTCACACGTATCACGGCATGTATTTCATCAATGATTTTAAGAAGATTGAAAAAGGCACTGACTGAAGAAAAAAAAAAAAACAATTTTTGAAAGTATATTTTTCTATGGTGGAGTTGAGCAAATCCCTGACAACATGAATGAGATGAACACCAGAAATATAATTAACTCTGAGTTTTCTGTACCTTCGGGCGTCAGCAAATCCCACCAAAATGACCTCAGTCAAGCAATGTACTTTCGGCCACGTGAAGGGTAGTGAATACTTAGCTGTAATGCAAGCTGCCTGGGTTCATCATAATTACGCACCTTAAATTACAAGATCTAGAAAGTGGATGGGAGAGTAAAAACTGAAAGTTTTATTTTTCCCAGGGACTACCCCAGTCATTTTCCCCTTCTGGATACTTTACTCACCCATTCGTTCCACCTTTAGGCCAGGGCTTAGCAATATACATTACCCATGGAAGAGGACGTCAGCACCATTACCTGTAAAGAAATAACCTTTGGTCCTATATTTTGAGTTCACTTGAAACTAGTCTTGTCATTCTTAAACTGAATTTACACAAACTGCATGCTACAACCCCCAGCTTTTTTCCAGCTTTCAAAGGCTTGCATTTTTTCCTTAGTACAGCCCAGTCTCTTCTCCTGATAGATGACATGCTCATCCTGTTATGCTCTGCCACCAGTGTGCATTGTGTGTACACAAATTGCAGTTGTGTAATTTAACTTACCATAATAGTAGATGCATTAATAGATCACAGTTGCAATAACCATAAATACATGGCATGCATTCTGTCAAGGATATTGGACATCGGGATCCTCCTCGTGCATCCATCCTTAGTATGGGATTAAATAGCGGTATTAGAGCGACATACAGGAGTGCCAAAACTCAGAGTTTTCTCATCCTAAATAGGCAGGCTGAATTCTAAAGTAATATAATGACAAGTCAGAAGAGCAAAAGTGAAAACGGGGATACCCAACCCTGCACAGATGAAGTGCAGGAAAAAAGGAGATGGAGGGAGGGTGCTTCTACTGCAACACTTATTTATATGAACAATTATGATTACTGTAGTTTAAGTGGCACAAATGCACTGTGTTCTTCATTATATCACTGCTGCAGTATCCATGGCTGTTTATTACCATTCATTTACTGGGAAAGTCCGACTGGGCCATGACAAGCCCCTTTTCAGCAGGGGCCCAGGCAGAAAATCCTCACAGTTAAAGTCTCACAAGATGTTCTACAATACAATGTAATATGATACAATGCAAAACAGCAAATGCTAACTATCACATACAAGGTACAAAACTAAGCATATAAAGGGAAAAAAAGCATTTACATGTGATGATTGACAAAGCTCTAGAAAACAGAGAAGGGACAGACTCTAGGTGGCCTTGAAGAGCAACTCTAGCAAACCACACCCTAGCTAGCTATGGAAACTGAATAAAGCTCACAGTGTTTAGTGAAAGTGTGCACTGTGGACCAAGCAGCTGCCTCTAGAATAGATCTAGAGTCCACATATTTCTAAAAAGCTTCAGCAGTAGTTACATCTCTGGTATTATGAGTGCCTTGACATTCCGATGAGGACTTTTGCCATGGGGCAAGTAACAAAACCGAAATACCCATCTAGAATGGTTTGCTTAGGTACTGGCTGGTATATTCTCTTACCTTCAAAGGAAACAAGAAGTTGGTTAGATTTTCTAAAATCTTTAGTCTTGTCTGGGTATAATCTTAACATACTTTGGACATCTGAAGTATGACAGCTTATTTTCCCTCTTGTTTTGGGGTTCAAGGTAGAACACAGGTAGATAAGTTATTTACCCTTTGTTGACTGGGTTATTTCCACTAGGCCAATGACCTTTTAGGGGTGACTCGAGGTGGTATTCATACTGTCTAGGCAAAGTATGGCTAGGGAACCAGGGAACTTCTA
This sequence comes from Protopterus annectens, assembly GCF_019279795.1. Lineage (NCBI taxonomy): Eukaryota > Metazoa > Chordata > Ceratodontiformes > Protopteridae > Protopterus > Protopterus annectens. Next base: position 1,152,642,551 of record NC_056741.1, on the reverse strand, counting down.
CACTTTCTTCAATAAGTGCAGTGGGACCTTTTACATCTTTCTAAACTACCACCAGCTCAAGCAGATGGAACTTTAAAATCTAATATGAAGGACAGTGCACTAAGGAGTGCAGTACCCCCCCCCCCCCCCATATACATCCCTGCATTCCCAGTACTGGAAAATTAATACAGCAACCTGGTGAGGTAATATAACCCACAGCCTTCTGCACCAAAGACAAGTGTGTTACTAGACCGTAAAGGCCTGTAGATTAGAAACCCATCTTGTAGAACTCAGAGCAATGACTAAAACAAGCAGTCTTACACATAAGGAATGTCAGAGAAGAATTGCCAGCAGGTTTAAAGGGAGTGAGAGTTAACACAAAATTTAGATCCCATGAGGTTGTCACTAATTTTCTTAGTGGTCCAATTTAAATACCCCCTTTCAAAAACTGACTTGGAATAAAGAAGAAAGGGGGAGGGGTCATCCAATGGCAACAGGCACAAATAATGAAAGGTGTACCTTGACAGAAGTATACGAAAGGCCTAAAATGAGCAACTCAAACAGGTAGTGAAGAACCAGAGAAGCCACAGCTTGGGATGGATATTGGTCTCTATTATGGCAGCAGCTAGAAAATCTTTTCCATTTGGCCAAATATGAATTTCTAGTTGCAGGCTTTCTTGCCTCCTTTAATGAACTGGGATAAAAAAAGACAGACAGTCAGATGTTGATATTCTAAATGTTTGAGTGGGTGAGAGATCCCTTGTCCAGTGTGCACAAGTCCATTTTGTGAGTTATTTTTTGGAAATTATCCCTGTCCAAATGCAAGAGAAGGAAAAGCTAATGTTGACTTGACCCCCCCCACAAAAAAGAATTATCTTTGGCAAGTACATACTTGATCTTTAGTAGGACTTTAGATATTGAGGGTGGGGGATTGTTAAAAGCATAAAGGCACATATCCGTCCAGGGAAAAGAGAATGCATCTAATTTCCTGGCCTTTTTCCAAGGTGACCCACAATAAAACTATTTTAATAGTCTATTGACACAGGAGGCAAACAGATCTATTTCAGGAGTTCTCACCCTATGCATAATCGCCTAGAAGAACTTTGGGTATTGACAACCACTCATGAGGTTCTACCCTGGATAATCTCAAGAGTATCTGCTACTATGTTCTACTCTGACAGAATGTATGTTACCTGTAAAATTACATTGTGTTAACGGTCTGTTCCCAGGCAATCATAATGTGTAAAGGGGATAGGACATGGCCCCCTTTCCTTGTTTGTTTATAACCCGCATTACTTTGGTGATGTCCGTTAGCTGTAAAAGCAGTCATGATACCTATTATTGGTTTGAGCTTTAGGAGCTCAGATTAAGGACATAATTTCTTGGAGATGTGGGTCTTTGTGCGAGGCTCCCACATGCTGTACACCTTGAGACACTGTCCACCATGCAGTCTGAGGAGTTTGTGGTGAATGACTAAGGAGGAGTGGTGGGTTAGAGGGTGGAAGAACCTGAACTTACTAGGAGTCTGGCTGACCTACAAGTTGAGCCCTTTATTGATGAAACTAATGACAGGGATTGAGAAAGATATAGAGTGCAGATGTGGATTTGAAGAACCACAGCATTTTCATGTGGAGTCTGGCAAATGGAACCATCTAACCTGCAATCTTGAATTCTTTTGCTGAGGACATGTTTTGATGATGATTAGCTTGAAGTCTCAGCTGCTGAAAAGATATATAGTACAGTGGAGAGATGCCAGAGTATTTTTGGTGAAAGAAGTTGTGATGAGACAATCACTCAAGCAGAGTGACTATGACTGGGGCAAGGCACTCTATGAAGACTCTTGAGTGGTGGAAAGACTAAACAGTAAAGAGAAAAAGTACAATTCCAAGGCAAAGAATCTTTTGTGTGATGTTTATGTAAAGCCATCAACCACCCTCCTTTTTCCCCATTTTCTACATGGGGTCAGGGTGTTGTATCAAGTGTTGCCATCTCTCTGTAAATCAATGTTACTTTTCTACCTTCCTCGACATTCATGCTTGTCTCTCGCACATCTTCACCAGATTGTCTTCTGTTTTTCTGCATATGTGTCCAAACCATCATAATCTGTTCTCTCTGATCTTTTCTACAACTGTAGCTATTCTGGCTTCTGCTCTTATGTTCTTATTTCTTCATCTATCTCATAGTGTGCATTCTACCACCAAGTCTCAGGCACTTAACTCTAGCTTCCTCAACTGCTCTGCCTTTACTACCTATGTTTCTGTACCATACAGTAGTAACGTTCACACTACTGCTTTGTACACAATACTTTTTCAGCTTCTTTGGCATTCTTCAATCATACACTACACCTAACACACTGTGCCAGCTGGCTGCAGACCCTCTGCTTTTAGCTTTGCCTTCCTCATTCAGACTTCCTTTCTTCTCAACCATCTCTCTCAGATAAATGAAGCTGTTAACCTGCTCCACTGTTTTTCCTTCTGTCTCATTTCTCTGCTTTTAATTTCTCCAGTATGCTGCCATTACAACTGTCTTATCTATACTGTTTCATATTATGTGCCTTTAGTTTTGATTTCCATTTCCCTATCCTTTGCAGAGGTTCTTACTCAGAGTCTGTCTGTAATGCCACATCATCTACATACAGCAGCTCTACTGATCTGTTCCCTCCAACCTGTTTGTTAACGTAGTCCATCACCAGTATGAACATCAGTGGGCTCAGATCTGAACACCGTTGCACACCAATTTCCACTGGGAACCCCTCTGTGAGAATGAACACTGTTCGTACTTGAGTGATTGAATCCTTGTACATAGCTTTCTCTAATTCTACCAATGTTTTTGGAACTTTGAACCACAGCAGGATTGCCCAAATCAGCTTTCCTGGGACCTTGTCATATGCTTTCTCCCATCTAGGAATGCCCAGTTGGACTCTTTCCTCAGACTCACTGCAAACATTGGGTCTGTTGTGCTGCATCCTGATCTGAATCCGAACTGTTAATCTCCCATCTTACTATCTACTACTCTGTATATTCATTTACCAAACATCCTCTCCTGAACTTTCACATAATGTGACAGGAGTTTGACACCTCTGTACTTCCCATAGTTGTGAATGACCCCTTTGTTCTTGAACACTGGCACTAATGTGCTTATTCTCCAGTCATTTGGAGTTCGTCTTTCTCTCCACATTGCTATGAGTACCCTCAGGAGCCATTTCTCCCTTAACTCAAACATCTTTATCACATCTGCAGTGAACTCACCTGTGCCTGCTGCTTTCCCTGACTTCATTTTCCTTACTGCTGTTCTTATTAGTCTATGGTGAGCTCCCTCCTCTTCTCTCAACATAGGCTGTGTCTGGGCAGAAACCACTGGAAGTACTCCTTTCATTTGCCCTTGATATCCTGTGTACTGGCGAGAAGGTTGTTGCTGACATCCATTATGAAGGGTGTCTAACTATCCTCATTATCTTTCTGTCTTTGCCTTGCAACCTACTAGAGTTTCTTTGCACCATCTAAGAGTCACTTTCCAGGAGCTGGTACAGTGCCTCTGATGCCTCATTCTTTGCTATTCTATCTCCTTTCTTAGCCTGCTTGTCATCCAGTATTCCTTTATAGCCTGATCAGTCTTTTCTATCTCCCACTTCTTCCTGCACTCCTCCTTTTTTTGATGACTTCCTGGACTTCTGCACTCCACCACCATCTTTCCTTATGTACCTTATTTCCATTCCTGGCTTGGCTGCATATCTGTTCTGTAGTCCTCATGCATGCTGTTTTGAGGCACTACCATTCTTCTTCAGCTCCACCTATTTCTTCTTCTTGAGGCACTACAGCATTGAGTAATTCCTTGAACTGTTGTACTTTCTCTCCAGTCAAGTTCCAGATCTTCAACCTAGTACCTACACAACAGTCTTCTCTGACCACTACTTGCAGCTGACTATGGCAACAAGTGATTTTTGTAAAACATAATGTGCAGAATGCATTACTAAAATCTAGAATGACCAGAAAAGCATTGGAAGGCAGTAGGTGAAAAGATATTCGCAAGGTGAGCATTTTGGAACCAGGAGAAACGTATTCAGATTAGAATAGTCTAAAACAGGTCTCAAATTGCCTTATTTTCTGGAAAACAGGAACATGTTTGAATAGAAGCCTTTGCCTTGTTTGGAAGTGGAAATTGTCTCTATCAATCCCCAAGAAAACAGGCCTGAAAGAATTTGAGGGAACAGACTAATCTGATTCGTCTGAGGAAGAACGACACCTGCTTAAACAGGTGTGGGATGCCCAATGAAGTTTGCAGCCATTTTTAGAATCTAAGCATCTGAGATTATCTGCTTTTGATAAAAGCAGCAGGTAAGAATGCCTGCAATTTGGGAAGGAAGTCTGGGGGGTTAAGACGGTCATTGTTTTTTTCTGTGGAAATGAGGGTCTTCGAGATCCCACTCTTTTCTCTTTTAAAAAATCCTGCTACTGATTTTCTTATATTGTTTAGAAGACTTTTTCTGCTTAGATTTAAAGAACATTTGAAAGACAGGCCCAGGATTAAAGGAATAATTTCTCTGGTAAATAAAACACAACCAAAAAAGACCAGTGTTCTTCCAAATAAAAAAAAATATTCACACTCTCTAGCACCTTGGCCAAAAAGCCTTTGAAGAGATAAAAAACTTTAAAAGTTACACCTTTATATATTAGCATCAATAAACACAAATTAAAAGACCTATCCAATAGAAATTCAAAACATATTGAATTACAATAATACTTTTCAGTTACATTCCAAATTCAAACCAGTAGGTACCGAAGTACCATATTTTAAAATAAAAACTGTTTCCTTGTATAATAGTTTCCTTTTCAATATAAAACTCTACTATAACCTACCACTTTATCCAAAATACTAGCTTTTAAAAAATGTCCATCCCCCCATGATGTACTACAAAATGAGATGCTATAGGACTTTCTTCTTTCCTATTCTTTAACTCTGACACGCTCCTGTAATCTCACCCTGAAAGTTATCTTAGTTTCACCAATATAAAAAAGATCCCAGGAGCATCTCAGAGCAAAACACCTTCAGTGTTACAATTAAAAAACATTGCTAGAAACATGCCAAACATTATTACTCTTATCAAAAGTTCTCACAATGTGTCTGCACACTGAACTACCACCACAGGGTAGAGTACCAGAAACTTTCTTAGGTGCTAATAATAATTATGTGTTAGGGGTCAAAAATAGTTACAGACAACCATATCCTTTATACTGCGGCCTCTTTTCAGAGAGAAAGAGAGAGAGAAGGCCTATTAGGTAAAGAAGTTTTTAGGGTTCTATCATGTAATAAAGAACCCCAATAAAATTTAATAACGTCAAAAATTGTATCTGTCATCACCTTATATGTAATGACAAAATATATTTTGTCTTTATTCCCAACTGTTCCACTACTGTGACTCAGCCTTACTTTATAATTAATTGCACTATTATATTTATTAAAATTTTGATCACTACCAAATAACCTATATACTGTTTTTTCAATAATTTGAAAATCATAACCCCTTTGCTTGAATTGACCACAGGTTTTATATAATTCCTCAAACAATATATTCTTTTTATTACACAGCCTGCAAATATGTAAAAATTCGCTATATTGTAGTGATTCTATCAAATGCGACAGATGACAATTTTTGCCATCTAAAAAATTATTAGTATTTGTGAACGTCCAATGAACCCTGGTATATATTCCCCTCCTTGTATACGTTCTACTTCTACATCCAGAAGAGTTACCTTCCTACCAACCTATAAACCATCAAACTTTATACCAAAATAATTTTCCTGCAAATCCTGTTCAAAATCATTAATCAATGCCTGTCCACCTTGAAAGAGAAATATTTAGTCATCTATAAATCTGAAATATTTGGCTACATAATTCTCATAAAACCTAAGCTTATAAAGATGTTTCATTTTAAACAGCCCATGAAAAGATTCACATACATGGGGGCAAAAGAAGTCCCCATTGCAGTTCCCTTTATTTGATGAAACAATTCATGGTTAAATTCAAAAAAATTGTGTGTTAAACAAAAATGAAGCATTTCAACAATATAACTTTCCAAAGTGTACTACCTAAAAATAATTCACAGCTTCTACACCCAAAGAATGCGCAATATTGGCATACAGGCTCTTAACATCCAGTGTAAGCTAATAATTCTCCATCTTCTATTCAATTGACTATTTTTATCTAAAAAATCAAATGTATCATAGGTAGGTACTAAGCTATTGGCCCACGGGCCTAAGTAAGCCTAGCCACAAGGTTCCCTGGCTTCCGCCACCCAAGAAAGTTATTTTCCTATGCCCCTGTCAAGCAGAGCCACAGAAGTGATCCCGGGGTGAATTTCCCATTTCCAATCCACTCAAGATTTTTCTTGAAGAGTGCTAATGAGGAAGTCTGCTTGACATAGAAGGGTAGTTTGTTCCAGAGTATGGGAAGTCTCTGGGACCGGAATCTATTCCTCCAGCATGTTCTGTTTATTGTGGTGACAAGGTTTAGGTCCCTAGAGCGTATAGCTTGGAGGGATTGGGATTTCTTTAGGTGTAGCATGTCCAACAGCTCTGGGTTTGATATAGCTTTGTATGTTAGGCAGAGATCACCTCGGAGTAGGCGATATGCTACGGAGTAAAGCTGGAGTTTTTTGAGATGGTCTGCATAGGGCATCTGTTTGAGCCCAGTAATCTTCTTTGTGAGGTACTTCTGCGGCATTTCCAGCTGTTGCAGGTGTCTTGTGAGGTACATTCCAAAAGGGGCTTTGTACTCTATAATGAGTTGAATGAGAGCCAAGTATAGGTGAACAATGACCTCTTTTTTCCTGGATGAGAACCCTTTTGTGATGAGGTGTGCCACATAGAAGGATTTCTCGACTACTGTGGCGATGTGATTATCAAAGGATAGACTACTGTCCACCTGAGTCCCAAGGACTCTTATCACACATTTGGTGTTAAGTAGACTGCCACCTATGTGGTAGTTCATGGGTACAGAGTTTTTACCAAAAGGGATGACAACGCACTTTTTGGCGTGGAGCTTGAGGCCATGGCTATGACACCAGGCATCTGTCTCAGTGAGGCCATTCTGTAAGGTGTCCACGTCATTTGGGTACTTGACTATGGCTCCTAGTTTGCAGTCATCTGCAAACTTCATTAACCAGAGGCCTTCTGTGTTCGCCTGTACTTCATAGAAGTAGATATCAAACAGGAGCGGTCCCAGGACGGAACCCTGTGGTACTCCACTTGTCACTGCTTTGAGGTCAGATTTGGAGTCTGCAACTTTTACAGTGTGGGTTCTGTCAGTGAGCCAGTTGGCAACCCATCTTGTGATGTACGGATCTATACCTAGTTTAGGGAGTTTATCTATAATTCCAGAATGGGGGATGGTGTCGAAAGCCTTAGCAAGGTCAAGATAGGCTGTGTGAACCACCCTACCCTCGTCCTTGGCTTTGCTGACTGCCTCAAAGCTGATCAGGTTCAGGAGACATTACCTGCCTTTCACAATCCTGAACTGGGTGGGGTCCAGAGTTCAGAGGTTACCAATGTCTTTGTTTACGAGTTCCATGATGATACGTTCCATGGCGTTGCAGACCAAGCTTGTCAGACTAACAGGGCAATAGTTCCCAGGGTCCGTGGTGGCTTCTCCTTTGTGGAGTGAGATAACTGCTGCGGTGTGCCATTAAATGGGCATGAAGCCTGATGTGAGGCTATGACTGAACATGGTGCTTAGGTGGGGAGCCAGTTCATTCTGAAGTTCGTGTAAAACACAGCCTGGGATGTTGTCCGGTCCCATGGATGCTGTGTTCTTGCTTTAAAGAGTGCAGTTTTTACCTGCAGAGTTGTGATTACAGGGACTCTGCATTCTTCTGGTATAGATATGGGCCCTTTAGGGGGTGAGAGGGGGGTAAAGTTAGCACTGAACCCATCTGCCAGGATGTTGGCAATATCTGTTGGTTCTGTAATTTTCGTGCCATTGTGCTGTAACTCAGAGCAGTTCTGGGTGTTGCCATTGAGATTCTTGACATAGCTATAGAATGCTTTGTGGTTGTCCTTAGAATCAGTGGAGATTTTGTTTTCGTAGCTAGCTTTGGAAGATTTTATGAGGGATCTCAGCTTCTTACTGAGGCTGACCAGGGAGCTCCTCCACTCATGGGATTTTACTCTCTTTTGCAACAGTTTCTTCCTTCTGTTTGTTTATGGCAGGAGACCACCAGATTGGCTTCCTTTTTTTGGAGGATAGCGTCTTGCTTCTATTAGGGATAGCATGATTTATGCACTCGTGTAAGTGCTTACAGAGTGCATCTGTGTAGGATTCAGCAGTCGTAGCTGTATTGTCCATCTGCATGGGTGTCATGAAGTCCACCACTTTTGTCTTGAGAAGCATGAAGTTGGCTTTGGAGACATTTTTTACAGTGGTTTCCTTAATGGGAGATGAGGGTGGGATGTGCATATCTATGGTGATTAGCTTGTAGTCGTATCCGAGCTGACTTCAGGTGGGGCACATCGGTCACTCATGTTGGTAATGATTAGGTCTAGGATATTGCTGCCCCTGGTGGGGGTGTGGATAAGTTGATCCAGGGCATTGGAATTTATGAATTCCAGAAAGCGTTAAGCGAAGGAGTTGGTACATCAGTAGTTTTCCCAGTTAATGGTGGAGTAGTTGAAATTGCCCATTATTAGGGTGTTTTGTTGAACCCTAATATTTTCTAGTACATCAGGAAAATGTATGTAAGAACTTAACTTAGTAGCTGGTGGCAACAAATATTTATGCAATAATAACCCTACATTATGTAGGAAATAATTAATTGCTGACGCTATAGGGTGGCCAGGTAGAGAATAAACTCTTGTGTATATTAGGCAAATAAAATTTTGACAAACAACAACCATGAACAACAAACCTTTTCTCCACATCTTTTTCTCAAAAAAATAACCCAGCCTTTAGTGATTAAATCTTGACATTCACTCAGGGCTCTCTCGTATTCAGATATATTAATTTTCTATAAATATTTACCATCAGTTAGCTTATCGTTACAAATTTTTTGATATTGAGCATCATGCATGATTATAATTTTACGGCCCTTAGCAGCTGGTTTAATCACCAAATCCTTACGTTCACTAATATTTTGTAAAGCTAGCCACTCTGCTTTAGTCAAATTATAATCATTACATTTTTTTGTTATCAACTGTTCAAGAACTATATTTTTTTAATGATAGCAGTGACTTAGTTTTTAATTTGTCTGGGTGCATGCTAGCAGACCTGAAATTGTCTGTATTGAATAGAGGACTAAAATTTATACCCACTGTTTTGTTGAGATTACATGTTTTGAAAGCAAAATTATTTTGGTTTGTTAGAAAATGACATGTAATACATTATTTTTCTAAAATGTAATGTAATGACTGTTTGAATTACTCTTTAGATATATTTGTTGATGGTTGTGATGTTTAATTTTCTTGCGAGACTTTACAAGATGATGTAAATACATATTATTTACTAGATACTTCTAGAATTCCCTGTAAAAGTGATTTTATTCCCCCTTGTTTACATGAGGGTGTCAAGATTTTTTCTACAATGATAAATTTTACTATAGAAAAGTTATGTAGGGAATTCTTAAGGAATAAAAAATGTATTGATCATAATTTGACTAAAGCAGAGTGACTTACAGAATATTAGTGAAAGCAAGGATCTAGTGATTAATCCAGCTAAGGGCCATAAAAAGTATAGTCATGCATCATACTAGATATCAAAAAATGTGTGACAATAATCTAAGTGATGTAAATGATTATAGAAAAATCACTATATCTGAATATGAGAGAGCCTTGAGTGAATTTCAAGATTTAATCACTAAAGGCTATAGACTCGGTTATTTTTCTAAAGAAGATGTGGATAAAAGGTTAGTTATTCATGCTTGTTCTTTTGCCTAACATACACAAGAGTTTATGTTCACTTAGCCGCCCTATTGTGTCAGCAACTTATTTTCTACATAAAGTAGGGTTATTACTGATAAACATTTGTTGCCACCAGCTACTAAGTCAAGTTCTTACATATGTGATACATTTGATTTTTTAGATAAAGTCTACTGAATGGAAGACAGAATTATTGCTTACACTGGATGTTAAGAGCCTGTATACCAATACTGCACATTCTTTGGGTATAGAAGCTGTGAATTATTTTTTAGGTAATAGCCCTTTGGTAAGTTATATGGTTGAACTGCTTCATTTTTGTTTAAACAATTTTTTTTTATTTAACCATGAATTATTTCATCAAATAAAGGGAACTGCAATAGGGCTTCTTTTGCCCTCGTGTATGTTAATTTTTTCATGGGGCTATTGGAAATTAAACATCTTTATAAGCTTAGGTTTTATGAGAATTATGTAGTCAAATATTTTAGATTTATAGATGAATTAAGATTTCTCTGTGAAGGTGGACGGAATTGATTAATGATTTTGTACAGGATTTGCAGGAAAATTATTCTGGTACAAAGTTTGATGGTTTACAATTTAGTAGGAAGGTAACTTTTTTTGGATGTAGAAGTAAAAGGTATGCAAGGAGGGGGAATATATACTAGGGTTCATAGGAAGTTCACAAATACTACATTTTTAGATGGCAATAGTTGCCACCCATCACATATGATAGAATTGCTACCATATAGCGAATTATGTATTTGCAGGCTGTGTACGGAAGAGAATATATTGTTTGAATAATTATATTAAACCTCGGGCCAATTCAAACAAAGGGGTAATGATCAAAATTTTAATAAATATAATAGTGCAATTAATTATAAAGTAAGATTGAGACAATAGTTGAACAAGTTGCAAATAAAGACAAGAAAATATATTTTGTCACTACATATAATATGATTAAAATTTTTTGACGTTATTAAATTTTATTGGAGTTCTTTATTAAATGATAGAACCTTTAAAAATTATTTACCTAATAGGCCTTCTCCCTCTTTGAGAAGGGGCCACAGTATAAAAGATATGGTTATCCGTAGCTAATTTTCGACCCCCAACACAGAATTATTATCAGCATCTAAGAAAATTTCTGGTACTCTACTCTGTGGTAGTTGTTCAGTGTGCAGACACATTGTAAGGACTTTTGATAAGATTAATAATGTTTGGTATGTTTCTAGGAATGTTTTTAATTGCAACACTGAAGGTGTTAGTTATGCTCAGAGATGCTCCTGTGATGCTTTTTATATTGGTGAAACTAAGAACTTTCAGGGTGACATCACAGGAGCATCTCAGAGATATTAAGAACAGGAAAGCATATAATTTTATAGTAAATCATGGGCGGATGGAAATTTTTTTGAAAGCTAGTATTTTGGATAAAGTGGTAGGTCACAGTAGTGTTGAACTGAAAAGGAAACTATTACATAAGTAAACAGTTTTAATTTTAAAATATGGTACTTTGGTACCTACTGATTTGAATTTGGAATGTAACTGGAAAGTATTATTGTAATTTAATATGTTTTTAATTTCTACTGGATAGGTGTTTTAATTGTTCAATTGTTTATTGATATTAATATATAAAAGGTGCAACTTGGAAAATTTTTTATCTAAAGGTCTTTTGGCCAAGGTGCTAGGAAGTCTCAATAAAGTTTATTTGGAACAACACTGGCCTTTTTTGGTTGTGTTTTATTTTGGCTACTCGTTTGGTCATTTGTCTTGCGGTTTATTATAACTTCTTTGGTGCTTGGGAACAGGAAACAAAAACAGTTGCTTGACTGTATCCATCCACCTTTTCCTCAATTCCAGCTTCAAGTACCTCATTTAAAGAATTACCAATCAATCAACTGAGGTGTTTTAAAGCTGAGCCTTAACATCCTCAGAGATGTTTTGCAATGTCATCAAGGCATCTCTGTGCACAACTGTCCCCATAACAGCAGCCCTGGAAATAGCATCAGCTATGTCATAAGCACACTTAACACAGGGCTTAGTGACTTACGAAACTGAATTATCCATGTCAAGTAAATTAGATTTAGCTACTGAAATGGAAAGCTTGATAAATACTACTGCATATTGACAAAAACGGATAGCAGATATTTAGATATACAGTGGATATAAAAAGTTTACACACCCCTGTTAAAATGAAAGGTTTTTGTGATGTAAAAAAAAAAAAAAAAAAAAAAAAAAAGAGACCACAATCATTTCAAAACTTTTCCCACCTATAATCTGTACAATTCAATTGAAAAACAAACCTGTTACGGGAAAAATATAAAAAAATAAAAAACATACAATACGCTGGTTGCATAAGGCTGCACACCCTTAAACTAATACTTTGTTGTGTGTGCACACCCTTAAACTAATACTTTGTTGAAGCACCGTTTGATTTAATTACAGCATTCAGTCTTTTTGGGTAGGAGTCTATTAGCATGGCACATCTTGACTTGGCAATACTTGCCCACTCTTCCTTGCAAAAGTGCTCCAAATCTGTCAGATTGCGAGGGCATCTCTTTTGCACAGCCCTCTTCAGGTCACCCCACAGATTTTCTATTGGATTTAGGTCTGGGCTCTGGCTGGGCCATTCTAAAACTTTAATTTTCTTCTGGTGAAGCCATTCTTTTGTTGATTTGGATGTATACTTGGGGTCATTGTCGTGCTGAAAGGTGAAATTCTTCTTCAGCTTTCGAGCATACGCCTGAAGAAGGTTTTGGGCCAAAAGTGATTGGTATTTGGAACTGTTCATAATTCCCTTCACATTGACTAAAGCCCCAATTCCAGATGAAGACAAGCAATCCCAAAGCATGATACTGCCACCACCATGCTTCACAGTGGGGATGGTGTTCTTTTGGTGATGCGAAGTGTTGTTTTTGTGCCAAACGTACCTTTTGGAATTGTGGCCAAAAAGTTCAACCTTGGTCTCATCAGACCATAACACATTTGCCCACATGCTTTTGGGAGACTTGATGTAGTGTTTTGCAAATTTTAGCCGGGCCTGGATGTTTTTCTGTCTAAGAAAAGGCTTTTGTCTTGCAACCCTACACCATAGTCCAGACACATGAAGAATACGGGAGATTGTTGTCACATGTAGTACACAACCAGTACTTGCCAGAAATTCCTGCAGCTCCTTCAGTGTTGCTGTAGGTCTCTTGGCAGCCTCCATGACCAGTTTTCATCTTGTCTTTTCATCAATTTTGGAGGAAAGTCTAGTTCTATGCAACGTCACTGTTGTCCCTATTTTCTCCACTTTTTGATAGTCTTCACTGTGTTCCATGGTATATCCAATGCTGTGGAAATTTTTTTGCATCCTTCTCCTGACTGATAAATGGGATCCCTTTGATGCTTTGCAAGCTCTCTGCGAACCATGGTTTTTGCTGTAGCAGGCAACTGAGTAAATGTCAGGAAAGTCCTACTAGGACAACTGAACTTTATTTGGGGTTAATCAGAGTCTCTTTAATTGATGGCAGATGTGTACCCAAGAAGACTGAATGCTGTAATTAAATCAAAAGATGCTTCAACAAAGTATTAGTTTAAGGGTGTGCACAGACAAAATATTAGTTTAAGGGTGTGCACACTTATGCAACCAGCGTATTGTACGTTTTTGATTTTTTTTATATTTATTGATTTTTTTTATATTTTTTACTCAGCAGATTTTTCAATTGAATTGTATAGGTTATAGGTCACATTAAAGGTGGGAAAAGTTTTGAAATGTTTTACTGTGGTCTCATTTTTTTATATCACAAAAACCTGGCATTTTAACAGGAGTGTATAAACTTTTTATATCCACCGTATGTGCCTGGCAACTCACTGCACTGAAAGTCAAGATAGATGAAGCATAAAACCTTCTTGCGAAATCTGGCAAAGGCACAATTGTCCTTATCTAGTACAGAATTGACAAAGAGAAAGGATTTTAAACTTCTGTACTCATTCAAAGCAGTTCTAGCAGTTATCACCCAGGCTGTGCCTGAAATAGTCTATTGGGCTCAGTACACTACCCCGGTAAACAAATATGAATACAGAAATAAATAGCACAGTATGCAATAGATTCTTGTAAAGGAATTTGTGTGCATCAGGGCAGCTAGAATCCATGATCTTAGAAGTTGCACTGCAAAGCCCCAAGTACAGGAGGGATGGCTACTGGCTTTGGAAAGTCTGTACAAAGTAGTTCAAATATCTTTTGAGATTCTGATACTTCCTTACCTTCTCAGTTAAATGTTTTCTTCATTTCGGAGATTGTATCCCCACATGAGATTTCCTCATAGGACAATATGAGGAAAGAGTATTCTTAGACTCAAACAAGGGGTAGGAGAAGATAACAGAGATATGATCTGAAATATTATAAAGATCAGAGAGATTTTCCTTCTCAGAGAAAAAAAGTTCTTTGCCCATGGGTAAAAGAAAAGGCTTGAGACTAAATGGCTTTAAAGAAGCCCTCCACAAAGTTAAACCAATCCTCCTGGAGATTTAGTTGCACAGAAGGGGTAGAAAAAGAAGACAGGTGCTTATTTATTTATGTGTGTGTGTGTGTGTGTGTGTGTGTGTGTGTGTGTGTGTGTGTGTGTGTGTGTGTGTGTGTGTGTGTGTGTGTGTGCGTGTGCTTTCAGGGAGTCTTCAGCCTTTTGGTTTTGGACAGAAATCCATATGCTGGACCTCCTTAAAAGATCCAGCAACATACTCTCTCAGCAGTACTTGGGGTACTGTCCCCTTGTCTATCTTAGTCAATATAAAAAGTGGCTTCCCTTCCAAGCAAGTTCTGCTTCATATACTGTCTGAAGGGATGTGCAATGTTCCCTGGCCTTAGTGGCCACAGAGCAGATGCAGAGGCACCAGAAAAGACAGACTGATGGTTCAAGAGCTGTAAAGGCAACTCAGCATGGTCATCAGTCTGTGACTGCAAAAAAAAGTTATTATTTGATATTGATATTTCCCATGCTACACCTAAATAAATCCCAATCCCTCCGAGCTACATACTCTAGGGACCTAAACCTTGTCACCACAACAAACAGGACATGCTGGAGGGATAGATTCCTGTCCCAGAGACTTCCCATACTCTGGAACAGGCTACCCATCTATGTCAAGCAAAGTTTTTCATTAGCACTCCAAGAAAAATCTTGATGAGTGGATGGGAAAAAGGAAATACAGAAAAAAAATAGAAAATCACTTCTGCGTCTCTGCTTGACAGTGGCACAGGAAAATAACTTTCTTGAGTGGCGTAAGACAGGGAACCTTGTTGACTAGGCTTACGTGGGCCCTCGGTCTGATCGCCTAGTACCTACCTATGAACCTATAATTGCTAACATCTTGGTTAACTTCTTTTTCCTGCTGAGGAGGAGGAACCCTGAAGGAAAATCTGAAGTCTCTGGGGCACTTGTTTTCAAGGAAAATTTTCAGAGTTTAATGTACTCCTTACAGTTTTAGGGGTAAAACAAAGGCAGATTTGACAGGACCTGAAGTTGTGGTGGTGTTCCAAACAAAAAGGCACAAAAATATGAGTATCCTTATAGGGACTTTGTCTACCACAAGAACATCTCCCTTTCTGAGATTAAAGAATTGCTGTGTATAACATTTACCGAGAAAAACAAGGCTCCCGTACAGGGATACTTATCTACCCAAGTTATAGCTTAATCATGCCACCAATATTCATGCCACTCTGCACAAGAATATAAATGGCAAGAAATTCTGGGTTTTTGTGAGCCTGTATATCCTTCGTATACCAGCATGGAATATCGTCTTAAATTAAAAAGTGATTCTCCCTTCCTGGCAAGTTCTGCCCGATGTATGGTACACTCATGCTCAAGTTATATGTCCAAGCTATTCCCATAAATAACTATGTTATCAATCCCTGTCCAATGTAATTGGGAAGTGTAGTTAGGCTTAAAAAAGGCCTTTTAGGGTCGTTACCCTAGTAATCACCTATTCCATGGTGGTGCAGCGGTAACCTTGTTGCCTCACAGCAAGAGGTTCTCCCATTCGATTCTCGGCTGGAGTGTGGGGAGTGCCTTCTGTGTGGAGTCTGCATGTCCTCCCTGCGGTTGGGTGGGCGTTCGAAAGACATGCGTAAATGGGCATGCATTTGTTGAAGGTTGAATGTCGAGTTGGCACCTCGGTGTTCATGAAAATCTACTGCCAATCATTAGTGGACCACAGTTCCGCTGTGGCGACCCCTAACCGGGAAAAGCCGAACGACAACCACCACCCCAGTAATCACCTATGAACCTATAAAGGGAGATGTATAATAAACAAGGAGGGAACCTGAAGCTTTGCAAACTGGCTGGTCACCGGATATCCTTGACAGGATCCGTCCCATGTAGTTATGGCTACTGCAACAGTGATCTAATGAAGAACATCTGCAGATATATGGATATTTCACAAATGCATCTTGGCAGTGCCAAATACTTACCAACGATTCCTAGCACTGTCGTTCATACAACTGTGTCACCATAAAGTACTTTCACTGCAGCAGGTCTGACTACTTGCTGCCTTTCTGATTGGGTGAGTTGATACTGACTCTTCACACCCATTCCCCTCACCAGCTCCCCATCTTCTGGGTTGTTAATCAAATCCCCCAGGTCAACTGTGCTGCAGTTAGGACTTTATTCCTCAGTACCACAAAGTTACATCCAGCAGTGAATACTACAGATGACATCTGGCTACCCACCACCACAATGACCACAAAGTTTTTTAACCTTGTCAGCCACCTAGGCTGCCCACTCTCTGCCTTAGAAGAGACAGCTAGGCAGTGAACCATTCATACAGTGGGATTACCTTTTTATTTGCCGTTTTGCTTCTGTGACCAATAAAGTACAGTTGTGACCATTAAAGTACAGTTGTGTAAATCTAAATAACTAGAAAATAGATCACTGTTGCGTTATCTTAAGCTGTTTGGTTTCTACCCTCCAATACTGGCCAGTGTTTAAAGCTTTAGAGTGCCTTCCATGCAATCTGCCACAACCCAAAGGGAGCTGCACAAAAAGAGTGCAAATTTCTTCAAAGCTTTTTTCCCTATTAAAAAGGAAGGTAACAGCCATGAAAGAATAATGCTAATAGAACCAACAGTAAACTATATAAGAGTATATACATCCACAGCCAGGGAATAGAAAAGGAAAACATAGGCAAAATAAAGGGGGCTGGCGGGAGGGGCAGCTACTGCACCAATGATATCTGAGAACATAACCAGTTGTGTCCCACTTTAACTGTGGATGTTTCAGTAGATCAACACTGCAGTACTGATTCTTGGATCTTCCTGTTTTGCAGAAGCCCACAAATGGCCTTATTTCCATCATCTTTACATCATCCCTAGCCAACAGACATCTGAAGACTAACGTTTGGATATCGGGGTATAAGAAGGGCATCTGCTGTTGCATCTTAAAGTCTTCTAACCAGTGAACAAGCAGTCTGATGCCTAAGAACAGCATGACCTCCTGGCTGACTGAATTTTAAAGAGAAGGAGTAAATGGATAGGATGCAGAGACATGATGGGGATAGGGCTATATGCAGAAAAAAAATCCTCTACTCCTTGCACCTAGCAAGGGGGAAACAAGTAGTCAGCAAACAGAGGGGTTGAATGGTGGGATATCTGCTGTCACGCTGACTTACTTGAACATCTACAATTACAGAAAGTGGGACACAACTGTACTATGTTCTTCATAGTTAGTGCTGCAGTACTGATTCTTGGGAGGACTCCCAAAGCTAAGAGCTGGGTGGAGGGTGCAATGAATGACCTTAGGAAGTAAGATTTTGCAGGATGCCAATAGTGACACCTGCTCTAGGCCTGGAGACAATGTTTAGATTATAGTGTTTTGTAAAGGTGTGCACTGAGTTCCATATGAATGCCTTTAGAATGGCTTGGGTGGGGGCTAGTTTGAAGAAAATAGTGGTAATCACCCCATGCCTTTTGGGGTGGGCTTTAATCTGCCCAGGCAAATCCTCTCCATAGTATTTGTAACAGAACTTTCTGCAGTTAGCTATCCATTTTAAAAAATTTGTTTGGAGATGGACTTGCTCAGTTTACCCTCTGCAAAAGCCACCAGCAATTGCTATTCTCTGTTAGGGGGTTTTGTCCTGTCTATACAACATCTGATCAGCCTGTGCACATCCAGGGAGTGGAGAACTTACTCTGCCCTGTTCTGTGGATTTGGGTAGATAAATGGTACACGGATTACTTGTTTTGAAGTACCAATACCACCTTAGGTATAAAGGATGGGTTAGTTCTGAGGGCAGTCTCTCCAGGGCCAGAGCTGGTGTCGCTACTGTTGTTTGGCAAATTCTTATTTCCTAAGGTCATTCAAATGGTATTCCTGTGGAAGACCGTGAAAGATTCTTTACACATGATGCATACAGCTCAGAAATTCTCCTAGCTAATGTAACAGCTATGAGAAAGGCACTCCTCCAGGTGAGCATCTTCAGACAGGCAGTGGCAGAAGATTCAAAAAGTGGCAAGGTTAACACATTCATACTACAATAGGGTTCCTTATGGGTGGTCTCAAGTGAATCATCTCTTTCACAAAAAGTTTCATGTGGGGGTGCTGGCAAGCTGATATTGCACATTCATGTACCTTAGTGCTAGAATAAGTAAGTCCCTGTCTAAAAAGGACTGACATGTACTGCAAAACTGATTTGATATCAGCCCGAGAGGCATTAAAGTTACTGCTGTAACACCAAGTGGAAAATCTTTTCCATTTTGTCAGGTATGATTTCCAGGTATTGAGCTTCCTTGCTTCCCTTACAATGGAACATATATGCCTGGGATAAAATGCAGTCCATAGTGTTAAAACCAAATCCTCCAGGCAGTTAACTTGAGGGTGGAGAGGATGGAAGACAGCCCCTTGACTTGGCTGAAGAGGTCTACCTCCTGTGGTAGGGTGTGGAATCTCCACTCGTTGAGTGTCAGGTGAGAGAACTAGTGTTGATTTGGCTAGAAGAGGGCCACTAGTATCATGCAGGGTCTGTCCCACTGATTTGGCAGTATCCTTGGAATCAGAAGTAAGGGGATAAATGCATATAGGAACCAATTTGTCCATGTGAAGGTCGAAACATCTATTTCCAGGGTCCAGTTCACTGTGTTCTGGAGTAGAACTTCTGTAGTTGCATGTCGTGGTTAGAAGTGAACAGAACTATTGGGGAGATGCCCCACTGTATGGTTAGATCCAGGAAGACCTCTCTCTTTTTGCAATCCATTTGTTGGGATCTAGACGGTCCCTGCTTAGATAATCTGCCAAGGTATTGTTCTGGCCTGGAATTAAGGGGCTAAGTGGGTTAGCCCCGTTTCTTGAGCCAGCATCTACATCTTCCTGGAAAGGCTACACAGAGAGTAAGATTTGCACGGTCCTTGAGCTTAAGGTTTACTGAAAAGCTTTTATGGCCAAGTAGACTGCTAGTAAACTCTTGATTTATATGCAATTTCCTCTGCTGTGGGCTCTAATGCCCTGCAATTTCAGGGGACCCAAATCGTCTCTCCAAGCTATGTCTGAATTGCCTGTGGTGATGGTCTTGTCTGCTTCTGGTAAAGAAGGGAAAACAAAAATCACCTTGTGATATAAGAGGTATTCCGCAAAATGACCAGTCCATAAAGATCGAAGGTTTAATATCCTTAAAAACAGCTGAATAGCAGCAGACAATTCTGCTTTTAAGGATATTAAACCTTTGTTTGATCTTTATGGACTGGTCATTTTGTGGCATACCTCTCATTATATCACAAGGTGTTTTTTTAAGTTTTCCTGGTGTTCTGTTGTCCATCTTATCACGCTTAGTAGTTTTGCTTTTGGTAAAGAGAAATTTGACCCTGGAGTCCTCTATATGGTGTTATTCTACCACAGGAGTTCCTTTTTCAAGTATGGAAGGGAGGCAAGTAGGGTTTCCAGAGGCTGGAAATGCTGCTCCAAAACATTTTTCAAAAACAAATGGGAGTTCTCATGTGCAACTTAGCAAATGGGATCATAAGAATGCAGATATATACTCAGACATTCTCTTGCAGTGATGAGCTGCTTTAGAAGCAGACCAGTCAACCTGTCTAGAAGGCAATCTTGCCTTGGAGGAGGAAAATTTCCTGTTGAATTGAATCTATGAGGACTCCCAGAAAGAGGATCCTTGCTTGAGGGAGAGTTTGGTAGTTTTGAAGATTCAGAGTTCATAGGTTTATATACAAGGACTAAGCTAGCTGCCCTTGTGGGCCGTTTTCAGACTAGCCAGTTTCCCCAAAGGTGAGAATCAAACCCTGTAGCTTGTGTCAGTGAAATAAACAGCTTAACCATTATGCCAAACCCAAAGTGAGACCTACCTTCTGAAAACACAGTCCCATGGTGATCTGTAGACGTGTGGTATGTATGGTGATCTGTAGACGTGTGGTATGTATGGTCTCTGATGTGGCTCTTCCCCTGAATGACAGAGAGTTATCTAACTGGGGGTAATTATGTACTCCTACAATTCTGCTATTAGAGGAGCTAGACATTTTGTGAAAACTCTGGAAACGGTAGATAACCCAAATGGTACAGCAAAGAACTAGAAGTGGGACCCTGCTGCTACAAATTTTAGGTAGTTTCTGTGACACTCTGCTACAGTAACACTGAAGTAAGCATACTTTAGGTGACCATATAGGCATCTTGGAAGATCATGGGCAGTAATTTTTGCAATGTAAGCATTTTGAATTCAGAAATGTTGAGGAACTTCTTTAGCTGCGAGAGGTTCAAAATAAGCCTTCAGATGTCCTCTTTTCTTGGAATTAGAAATATCCTTGAGTAGAAGCCCTTTCCCTCTTGCTTTGGAGGGCCAGGTTTGATGGATTCTTGGATGAGTAGCTACCTGGGAATAGGTGGTAAGATGCCTTCTTGCTCTTTTGGTGGTTCTAGAATGCCCAAAAAGGGTGGTATTTTTCTGAACTGAACATAGTACCTCTTTGATGCTGACTGCTGGTCTCTGGTGATAGATTTTGATTGGTTTGGGAAGGTCAGTCTTCCTGCCAGAGGCTTGGGGGGAGAGGAAGCAGGGGTAAGGGGGGTAAAGTAGCTCACTGTGCTGGGTGACTCTTTGAAGCTCCCATGCTGTGTGTGACAGCTCTGGTTGCCATCTCCTAGACTGTCTTGGTCTTTTACCATGGGAAGGCCTCCCTTTGTCTTGTCTAGGTGGAACAGACCAAGGCTTAGTTGTACCCTGGTGTCTGAGGCAGGCAAATTTCTTTGACTGCTTTAATTTGCTTTAGTTTTTTTTTTATCCATTTCAAAAAAACTTGTTCAGCCGGAGGGCCAAAAACAAATTCCTTGTTCAATGGGGCATCCAGTAGTTCAGCCTTTACCTAATCTGACAGGGGCTAGGTCCTGAGCCATGCATGTCTGCAGAGCACAGAACCTATGGCAGCTGCTCTATAAGCATCATCTAAGGCATCATAGCCAAATTTTAGGGAGTATAGAGAGACTTGTAAAATTTCCCTGGCTATCTCCTAGATTTCCTTAGATAAAGTACTATCTGCAATAGTCTACCTTAGTTACCATTTTGTCTTGGAGGATCAAGGTACTTCAACACATGGAACTGGCAAGTTCACAGCTCTCATTCCCATGGTGGAAGAGATGCAAGCTTTCTTCCCAAATCTGTCTAATCTACTTTCCCCCTGTCACTGGACAAGAGGCATCTTGGTGGTCCCCTAGGTACACCTTTTGTAGATTCAGTGGACACTTCAGAAGAGTCAGCTTTCCAGTTTTTGTAGAGGTGCTTGTGAGATTCAAACACTCTGTAAAACCTGTCTGGTTACCTATGTGCAGAAGGTAGATAATCAGGGTGTAAAGCGATGTCTTTAAAAACATCACCCAAAACAATCTGTACATGAGGATAGCCAGAGTTCTGGGTAAAGACAAGCTTATCAATTCCCTGTAGCGGGTCTGGGCCTGAGAGAACTGTTTACTTTCCCAAATGAATGCCTTTTTCACTCTATGCAGGGTTTCCCTGAAGGAAAGGTCCTCGGGGGAAGGTGAAAGAGAGTGTCATCTGAGTCTGGGTAACTAAGGTGGTAAGTGGCCAGAGTAAGACAGGTCTTCTCATCCTTGGAGCTAGAAGAATCTTCCTCTTCCTGAAAAGCTGCTTCCCTGCTCCTTTTTGATGGACTGGCCTCAGAGGTAGGAGGATGAGAGGGCTCCCAAAACTTCACGAAGGTCAAACTCCTGTGTTATTTTAGTGAGGTCTTGGGCAAACTCCTGTGTTATTTTAGTGAGGTCTTGGGCTTTGGTCTAAGAAATGGTCAGATGTGGAGGCGAAGAAAAAAAAGTGGTTTGCTTTGCGTTGGATTTCCATTTTAAAAGGGTGACCACAGGATACACAGTCAATCGACCGTGACTTTGGTTGTAGCTTTGGGAGTCAGGGAAGACAAGGAGTCTTATTCTAGACCCACTGCTCTAACATCAGAAGCTAATGTCTGCAGAGCGATCTCAGACTCCGACTGACAAGTCAGTCATGGTATCGTTTGTAGGTAGGCCGGAAAGCATGGTGGCCTCTTAAGAGGTGGAGCTAGATGGTTTGGGCCTAGAAGATGCCAGACCAGGGTGCTGCAAAGGTGCCTCACCTGGATCATCAGTCGACTTAAGACCTATTAGAGTTGTTTTGGAAACGTCAGGGTCCTTTGCCCTTTTGTCTTTCAGATTTTTTAGAATGACACTGCCTAAATCCTGGAGTCTGCCACTGAGTAAGCTGATGAAGACTCCATATGGGTGGACAATAACTCAGCTTTATGTTTAGGAATTTTTGCATAGAATTTTGCACAGTCAAGACAGCTAGAGATGTGCTGAGGCCCCAAATAGAACAGACAAAACAAGTGAAAATCTTTATGGAGGATTTGTTTCCCACACTTAAAGCAACTGTGGATGTCTTTTTTTTAAGATGAAATTAGTAGCGAAAATTCCACAATACGGTACTTTCCTAACTGAAGTAGGTTTTCTGGAAAAAAACAGCCGACCTATGGACTGCAACCATAGCAAGCACATGTGAAGCACAATGTATTGTACGGCTACAAAGAACTAAACATAGTGCCAACAGGCACCCTTCTTATACTCTGACATTAGATGTAGACCAAATTGATTTCTCTAGAAACTTGTGGATTAGTGGCAATGGAGGAAATGCAAAAAGGAGACCTGAGGGCTAGTAGTGAACTAGGGCATCTCTCATGACTCTCCTAGTTGAGAGAGCAGAACAAAGAAACTGCTGCATTTGTTGTTGAGGGGATAGGCAAATAGATTGCAGCATGGCTAGCCCCACTGACTGAAGATCCTCTCCGCCACATTGACATTAAGAGACCATTCATGAGGTATAAGAATGAACCAGCTTAGTCTGCTATTATGTTGGCAGAGATTCCCCACTGCCATACTCACAGCTTTTCCACAAAGAGGGTAAGAGCTATTTCCCCCTTGTTTGTTGATGTACCAAACTACCAACAGTGTCAGTCTGTACTGCAATTGTCCCTGATAGGAGAATATCTTGAAATGCCTGCAGTGCTAGGAGGACAACCCTCATCTCCAGGACACTAATGTGGCTTGGCCTCTTCTGCAAACCATGTACCGTGGACTGTCCTTCCCAAGTAGTGCCCCCTGCACCCTAGCTGGGAGGCATCCATGGACACCGTGACCTTGGGCAGGAGAAAAGCAAATGGACAGCCTTTGCAGAGGTCATCTGAATGAATTCAAAGAAGATATCCTTTACACTCTTGTGTGATCTTGACTGGAGCAGATAACAGATATTGAAGAATGGACCACTGAGTAGACAGAGTCCATTTAAGTATTCTCATGTGGAACCTGTCCAGGGAAACAAGGGTGACAGTTAGCTACTGTCACAAACACCAGAGACTAATATTAAGCTGTCAGGGAAGAACTTTCTTGACTTGGGACCTTAATCTACTTATTTGAGCAAAGGGAAGAGAGGCTGACTGTGTCCAGACATGCACCTATGAACTCCAGACTCTGTATGAATGTGAGCTGAGATTTGTTGCAACTGACTTATTCCTAGATGAGAACATAAATGGGGCAAGTAGTCCCTTGCCTGAAGAAGTCAATGCCTGGTTGGGGCAGTTAGCAGCCAGTTGTCTAGATAGGAGAAAGAGAAGTCAATGGATCCAAAGCTGGAACCTCTCAGATTGGTGGCTCCTGCAAACCCATCAGCATTCCATCTTAGGGGGAGTTGGACTCAAGCTATCCAGAACACATTGGTTTTGAGGTCCATAAGGAGTCAGAGCAGGGGAAAAACCCCATCTGTATCTGTGCTCTGAGGAACTTCCTCTTCATCCTGTCCATGTCTGCTTCAGAAAGGCATCTGGATGATCAAAGAAGAGGTAGTGGAAGGAGGTCTAGAAAGCCTTCGAAGCAACTCTTCTAGGAAGGAGAAAAGAGCCTGGATGGAACTGGATCTGGTAGAGGCAGTGGGGATACGACTTTGAGGAGACCGTGGTTTTTGAGTTGTCTAATCAGAGACTGACGGGTCTGACTTTTTATGAATCATAGCAGGAGGCTCTGCTGAAGGAGCCAAAGACAAAGTTGAATATCTGTCTGGAGACCTTTGAGGGCTCCTTGTCCATTATTGTCAACTTTAGATTTCTCTGAAAGATGCCCAGTTACCAAACAGGGAGATGGAGAGGGCAACAGACCCCGCAGAACTAATTTGTTCTTGTGGTCTGTGAAGGCCCTAGAATTAAACCCAGAACAAATGGCACAGTCAACATCAAGATGTGCCGGACCCAGACAATACACACACATTCCCTGTGGGTGACAGCATTTGGGATCTTATGCCCACAGGAAATGCACTTTTTAAAACCAGAGGGTTCGCCCGACATATTAAAACTGCTACCATCATACAGCTGAACACAAAAAGGTACTAGCTTTGGCTAGGGTAATATAGCTATACAGACAGATTTTTTTTTTTTTTTTGGAAAGGAAAGAAGAAAGAGGAAGAAAAAAGGAAGAACTACCAACAGTGCCAGACAAAGTACTTGAGAGAGTATAAAAGGATACCAGCAATGGTAATGAGAGAAGTACCACAATGATAACTGAGAATAAAAAAGGAAAGGAAGAATTGTCTAACACTAAAGTATGGAAAGGAGGAAGAAGAAAGACAATATATAAAACTTAACTCACAACCACCAATGGAAATTCTGAAGATCACTCTAGGAATCCGCGTCTGATACCTAATGGCGGCAAACGAGATCTGAGGTACTTTCGGTTGGTGGGGCAATATGGGAAAAGGGAGGAACTCGAGAGTTCTAGGATCCAATGATCTGGTAGAAGTGGCCAAGTAGGATCAAAATCTTAATTCTGAATCCATCATTTGAGGAAAAAATAAAAATGACATCAGATACATGTGTACAAAGGATCAAGTTGCTGTCTCTAAAATACTTCGAGTCCACCCATTTCCAAAGAGCCACCAAAGAATCCAAAGCTCTCGTGTAACAGGCCACGTCTGAAAGTAGCTTATTATAGTGACTATAACAAAAGTGTAAGCCACCCATCTGGACACAGTCTGCTTTGACACAGACTGTCCATTCCTCTTCCCTTCATAGGAAACAAACAGCTGAGCAGCTTTCCTGATGGCTTGAGGTTTTGTCTAGGTAGCGCTTAAGTCGCACATGGATATCTAACATTTGAAGTATGTTTTATTCCTTGTTCCTGGGTTCAGAAAACAAGACAGGAAAATTTATAGTCTGGCTTAAAGCAAACTCAGACCACTTTAGGTATAAAAGGAGGATTAGTTCTCATAGAAACCCTGTTCTTGTGAAAAATGAGGTAGAACCAACTCACAGTAATGCTTGTAACAAAGATACTCTTCTAAAAGTCAGATCAATCAGTAAAACTGTCTTCCATGTTAAGAAACTCAATTCAGCTCGATGATCTGGTTCAAATGGAGAAAAAATATGACTTTCTAGCGCAAAGTTACAATCTCACAGAGGAGCCACCTGTTTCCCAGCTTGCGTTATACGCAATACCCCTTTCAAATAACTCTTCCAACTTGAAAATGGTGGAGTAAGGGCAAACCAACAGAAATTGCCAACAAATGAATCCTGACAGAAGAGCAAGAAAGGCCAGAGGGCAGTGAGACACAAATAAAATAAAAAAAAAAAAAAAAAGAGGCAACCAAGCCTGAAGAGGATCCTGATACTTGGACTGGGATCAATTAGAAAATCTTTCCACTAGCACATATGTGATTTTTCTAGTTATCAGGGATTTTTGCCCCCTTTAGTACCGGTTACATATCCTCAGAAAAAAGGAATTTTTGGGAAATCCTTCTGGATCTTTAGAAGAATGTTGGATAACAGTAGAAAGGGTGGAAAAGGAAAGTAACAGTCCCACCCATTGAAATAAAAATGCATCTGTCTTCCAGGTCTTTTGGGAAGGAAGCTTGGATTTTTTAGCTGTCTGTTCTGAGAGGAGGCCAACAAATCTACCTGAGGTGCTCAACACAATAATATCAATTCTTGGAAGACCTCAGGATGAAATTTTCATTTGTGGGGAGTTTGTCCTGGTCATAGTCCTGCTTAACTTGTCTGCAAACAAGTTTTCCCTGACAGGAAGTATGAATCATGAAGAGTCAGAATTGCTATCTCCCAGGCTATCACATCAAGTCTGCAAAATTTAAGATCCAGTATCCCATTCTTCATGTACCACAGCACTGTGGTGTTGTCTGTGTTTATTTAAACCAGTCCTGGGGACAAAAGATGATTTAAGGCTTTCAAGGCACTGCTCACTGCCAACATCCCTGGCATTTATGTGCTTCTGTCCGTCTTGAGGGTGCCAATGACCTTGCACTTTTACTCCTTTGGAGCCTGCTCCCCATGCCAGGTTTGAAGAACCTGTACTGATAGACTGGAGAGGGATTGGTAAGAAGAATGGAAAAATAATTGCAAGAAAACTGGTCTACTCACGAGAGGTTTCCTTTTACAAATCTAAAAATGGGGATCTGAAAAGACAAAGGGTGAAAACACAGAGTTCAGACTGATCTGCGATACCACAGGCCCTCTCTCGCGTGGAGTCTGACCAAAGGAAACATGATAGTCATGGAATCTCTTGTAGAAATCTGAGTGGAGCAGCTCAGGAAGAACCATTGCAACATCTGTACTTTGGTGCTAGAAAGGCTCTTCCCATAGCAGCATCTGTCAGAAATCCTAAGAATACAATTGTGTGAAAAGGGATGAGAAAAGATGTTTGAAAGGTGATTTGGAAATCTAGATATTGAACAGCTGGTAAAGACTGCTGACAGCTTGAGAAGAATGCACAAAGATATGGCAATCATCTAAAAATGGAAATTTGTGAATGCCTTTAAATCTGCAATAAGAAAATTATGGGGACACACACTTTATGCACACCCTTTGAGTGCTGGAAAATCCAAGGGGTAAGTGAGAGAAAGTACAGTTGTGTCATACTTATCATAATTTTACATGTTTGAGTAGATAAGTTTTGTAGTACTGATCATTGGTCTTTCTGCCATACAAAAGCCTGTGACCAGGCCAATTTCCAGAGTCTTTTCATAACCCCTAGCCAACATGCGTCCAATGGCTAACATTCAGACAACAGTGTATAAGAAGCATCTGTTAGTGCCATCTTCAGGTATTTCTAGACAGTGAACAGCAATCTGATGCCTGAAGACAGCTCAACCCTTCCAGATGCCAAAAAGCATTTTTGGACAGGAATGGGGAAGGTACAAACTATATACTAAAAGCAAGGCATGATGGTGGATAACTACTCCCCCCCCCCCTCTAGTATGGGGGAGATCCTTCAGACATAGGGGTAGGAGGATTGGAATTTGTAGTGCAATACTGACCTAAATCTACAGTTATGGTAAGTATGACAACTGCACTATGTTCTTTGTAGTCAGTGTTTCAGTACTGATCGTTGTGAGTACTCCCAAAGCTACTAGTTGGAAGCAGGTTGTCTGTTCGCTCTTGGGTTTTGAAAACTCTGCCCTTGTCATGGAGGCATTAGCTAAATGGTAATGTTTAGTAAAGGTGTTAGTGGATTTCCATACGACAGCTTCCAGGATTGCCTGTGTAGGAACACCTTTAAGAAAAGCAGTGGTGGCTGCACCATGTCTGGTGTAGTGAGCCCTGGCATGGGTTGGTACTAGTTTACCATACTGGGTATAACAGAAGGTGATGTAGTTGGCTATTCATTTGGAGATGGTCTGTTTGGAGACAGCTCCACCTTCTTTACTTCTGCAAAAGCCAGCAGTAGATAGCCTGCTCCTGGAAATTTTGTCCTGTCCATAAAATAGTTGATCTGTTGGTGTACATCCTGTGAATGCAAGACTTGCTCAGCTTTATTTGGTGAATTAGGGAAGAACACTGACAAATGAATAGCTTGATTCAAGGAGAATTCTCACAGTACTTTTGGCATACAGGAGTGACTAGTTCTACGGGTTACCCTGTCCCTGTGAAACACAGTGAAGGGTTCCTTGCACATCAGGGCTTGTAGATCTGAGACCCATTCGGCTGGAGTGATGGCTGTGAGTAGGATGGTCTTTCAAGTGAGCATCTTTAGGGGAGCAGAAGCTGCTGTCTCAAAAGGTGGTAATGTAATTTTTCCAAAACATGGTTTAAATGCCAGGTAGGGACAGGGTTTCTCCTTGAGAGCCTGGGATGTATGACCCCTCTTAAGAAAAGTTTCAGATGGGTGTGAGAATAGATATGTTGGGAGCAGGTAAGGAAGGCATAAACAGCTGAAGTATATACCTTAATAATGGAATAAGAAAGTCCCTGGTGAAATAATCCTGACAGGTATTCTAACATTAGGTCTCTGTCGGTCAGTGAAGAGTTACTTTGTCTTAGCACCAAAAAGGGAAACTTTCTCCAGACGAATAAATATGATTGTCTGGAATTTGGTTTTCTTGTTGCTCTCAGAAAGCACTTCTATGGGATAGGTTGCATTATTTGGTGTGAGAAACCAATGCTCCAAACTGTTAGTTGAGGGTGCACAGGTAAGGACAAATGACAGACCCCTTTAGCTGAATGAGCAAGTCTATCACTTGGAGGAGAATATAGTATCTCCCCTCGCTGAAGGTCAAGAGTGGGGAAAACCAATGATGCCTTGGCCAGAGGGGGCTAGTAGAATCAGGTTTTGCCTGTCTGATCAAAACTTTATCATTACCCTGGAAATTGGGAGGAAAGGTGAGGAGGCATAAATAAACAGTCCTGTCCATGTGAAAATGTCACCTGATCTGCATGTCCCTGTCTGTTGGGTCCTTGAGCAGAAAGTACAGTTTTGTACCTACCATAAATGTAGATGTTCGAGGATTCCCTTGCTGCAGTCCTGACTATTGGGTATAGTCCGCGTCCCAGTCGGCCCGAATACCAGAGTATAAGGCTGACGTCGGTCATGGCATAGACTGGCGTCAGTGCGTCAGGGTACTAATGCATGACCGACGTCATTTCCTCAGTCTTTTCTTGCCCCAGATGTCAGAAGACCCAAAAAGACAAGTCCCAAAAACAACCTGCACCAATAAACATGTACAATATATACAGTAATATATATACAAACACTATAAGCATGTAAAGGCACCTACACAACCACCCTGAAACACAGAGGGAAGGAGGGTAAGGGACTGCAGCAAGGGAATCCTCGAACATCTACATTTATGGTAGGTACAAAACTGTACTATGTTCTTCGTCTTCCCTTGCTGCAGTCCTGACTATTGGGTAGAATCCCAAAGCAGAGGTAAGGGAGGCTGGCAAATTATAAAGTAGCAGGAGCAGACAACATGCCTTGTAAAACAGCTGTGGCAAAACCAGCTCTAGACTTAGAGTATATAGGCAGGTGATAATGCCTAGAGAAAGTATGCACTGAACTCCAAGTAGCTGCTTCCAGAATATCCTTAGTTGCCACCCCTTAGAAATGCTGTTGAAGTGGCAGTAGCCCTAGTGGAATGAGGCCTAATCCCAGCTGGAACCTCTTTGCCATGATGGGAATAACAAAATGCAATGCAAAAGCCAATCCACCTAGAAATAGTTTGTTTTGACACAGGTTTGCCCTGTGAACTTAAAGCAAAAGAAACAAGTAACTGCTGAGACTGCCTAAAATCTTTAGTCCTGCTCAAATAATAGCAATTGCCTGTGTACATCTAAAGTGTGCAAAATCTTTCCCCTTTATTTTGAGGATCTGCAAAAACGTAGGCAAATGAATAGTTTGGTTTAAAGCCACACTAGAAACCACCTTAGGCATAAAAGAAGGATTAGTGCGTAATGATACCCTGTCCTTATGGAAAATCAAAAGGGCTCTACTGCCATAAGGGCCTGCAACTCAGACACCCTTCTTGCAGAAGTAATAGCCAACAGAAAAGCCGTCTTCCATGACAAATATTTCAATTCAGCAGTAGCTGCCCGCTCAAAAGGTTGTAGAGTAAGTTTTTCCAACACAAAATTGAGATCCCAAGCAGGAGTAGGAGCTCTACGTGGGGGTCTTATATTCTTTGCCCCTCTAAGAAACTGCTTGAACAAAGGATGCGAAACAAAGGTGGGTCACAATCATAGTGAGCTGAAATTGCTGCAGCATGAATCTTTATGGAAGAGAAAGACAAACCTTTGTCCAATAACTCAGTAAGATATTGAAGAGCCACACTCAAATTAGGCTCTGAAATCTCCAAATTCTTTGCTGTACACCAAAATAAAAATCTCTTCCATTTTCTTACACTCTCCTAGTACTAGGCCTTCTAGCTTCCATAATCACATTTAAAACTTGTTGAGGAAGCTGAGACCTTCCATGTTTCAACACAGAATATGCCAAGCTGTGAGATGGAGAGATTGAAGCTTGACATTGAGCAGATGACCGTCCTTCTGAGATAACAGATGAGGAATCAGAGGTAAAGGCCATGGAGGCTTCTTTACAAGACTCCTTAGAAGTGGGTACCAGTGTTGCGAGGCCAATCTGGAGCTATCAAAATCATCCTTGGCCTGTCCTGTCTGACCTTTAGTAATACCTTTGGAAGAAGAGGTAGAGGTGGAAAAGCATAGACATGAAGGTTTTCCAACTGAAAGACAGAGCATCCACTTTCCAAGCTGTGTGATGAAACCCCTTTGTGCAATACTTTGGCAGCTGGTGGTTTAGTGGAGAAAGCGAACAGATCTATGTCTGGAGTTCCCCATGACACTGTCAATTTCTGAAATACATGAAGATCCAGTATCCACTCGTGGGGATCCATGATTTGTCTGCTTAATACATCTGCTAGGGAGTTCTGTGCTCCTGGCAGAAACCTTGCCTGAAGAGTCAGTTGCAGGCTTAGCGCGATCTCCCATAAAATCATTGCTTGCCTGCATAGAGGATAAGAATGTGTTCCCCCTTGCTTGTTGATGTACCACATGACAGTTGTGTTGTCTGTCAGAATCAACACCTGCCCTGGAAGAAGTAACTCCTTGAGCCATCAATGCAAACTGGACTGCTAACATCTCCTTCATGTTGATATGTAGATGCTGTAGTCTGGCAGGCCACTTGTCTTGTATCCACTTTCCATTTAGATGAGCTCCCAAGCAGTGTCCGAGGCATCTGTCGTTAAAATCTGACTCGCCTCTGGCCGGGTCACAGAGTCCCTTGTTTAGGTGACATTCCTGAGCCCACCACAAGAATTCCTTTTGAAGGCAAGGTATTATTTGAATGACAGTGTCCAAATCTTGGCAGTGCTGTGTCCATACATTTTGAGATACCATTGCAGCTTCCTCATATGCAGTTTGGCATTGGGAAGCACCAGAATACAATGCCATGAACCCTAATGCTTGAAGGACTGTCCTTGCAGTCAGCAGGACTGATGAGATAGTTGATGGAAGTAAAGTGACAGACTCTTTTGTTTGTCCGGGGTTAAAAAGGCCATCTGGGCTGCTGTATTCAGTCTCACACCCAGAAAGCACATGTCTTGAGAGGGTACTAGACTGGACTTTATTTCGTTCACAGAATACCCTAGGCATCTTAGCACTGCTATGACATATTCCAGATGCTGTAGAAGGTGTTCTTTTCTTGAGCCAGAATCAGGCAGTCGTCCAAGTAAGGATAAATTTGAATGCCTTGAAGCCTGAAGTAAGCTATCACTGGAGCCAGAACCTTTGTGAATACTCTGGGCAGTAGATAAGCCAAAGGGCAATGCAGAGAACTGATAATGAAAATCTCCAGTTCGAAACATGAATACTTTCTGCAACTTAGCCTTATGGGCACATGAAGGTAAGCTTCCTTGAGATCCAAAGTTACCATCCAGTGATCCTTGCCCAGCAGAGGTAACAGTTGCTGTAACGTCAACATCTTGAACTTGGGAATGTCCAGATAAGTGTTGAGGATAGATAAATCCAAAATTGGTCTCCACGTGTTCCCCTTCTTTGGTACTAGGAACAGGCGAGAATAAAATCGAGCCCTTTCTGACACAGGGACTGGCTGAATAGCCCCTATCTGGAGTAACTGAGAAACTTGCTTGAGAGCCTCTTTTCTTTGTGGAGGAGGAACATCTGGCATGCCTTTGAAAGGGGGCATTGTGTGGAAATAAAATCTGTACCCGTGATGAATGATATCCAGCACCCATCTGTCTTGAGTGATTAAATCCCAATTTTCTTTGAAAGAGACAATCTTCCTCCCAAAGGAGCTGCCAGGCGAGAGTCCACTGGCAGCTGAAAAGGC
Organism: Protopterus annectens; assembly: GCF_019279795.1. Lineage (NCBI taxonomy): Eukaryota > Metazoa > Chordata > Ceratodontiformes > Protopteridae > Protopterus > Protopterus annectens. The sequence continues at coordinate 1,152,610,033 of NC_056741.1, read as the reverse complement.
AGGTCATTGGTTCTGCTTCAAGGACTGACCCCTGCCCTCACCAGAAGTCTGAGCAGGTGAACTGTCTGATCTGGGCGAACCTTGAGCCCTGCCCCTACCACGTCTAGATCTACCCCTAGACTGGGAACCATAAGCAGGATATGTCCACCCCTTAGCAGGCCAATTTCTACTAAACTTGAGGCTGCACCTGCAAAAATCTTTAACAGTCTGCATAGACTTAGCTTTGTCCTCCATTTTCTTAAAACTGCTTCCACAGGCGGTCCAAACAACACATCAGACTGTAAAGGAGCATCCAAAATCCTGGTCTTAACATGCTCAGCTAAATTCTGATCCTTCAACCATGCATGTCTGCGAAGAACAGAACTAGTAGCAGCCACCCTCGAGGAGGCCTGAACAGCATCAAAACCACACTGCAAAGAATGCTTACCCACTTGTTCAGACACATGAACCAAATCCAGCAATTCTTTACACTCAATACCTTCCGCCAAAGCATCCACCTTAGATTTCAATTGTGAAAGGAGATAATTCTGATATTTCAGCATATGAAATTGACAATTCAACCCTCATGGCTAGAGTGGAAGAAGTATACTTTCTTACCCCACCTATCCAAAGCCCTTGCCTCTTTATCAGAGGGTACAGGATTTTTAACAACAGAAGCTTTAACACCTTTAGGCCCCTGAGAAACGGTTTCTGGGTCCGCCTGGGACTCTTAAACAAATACTTATGAGCTTGGGCACCCTATAATACCTATCAGGCTTAACAGGAGCAGGAGGCAAGGAATCAGGGTTCAGAGAAGCCTCTGCAAAACATCCTCCACCACATTCAACACAGGAGGAATAGCTAAGGGCCTATGCTGAGGCAAAACAAGAATTCCCTAAGCCTTTTTCTGGAGTCAGAGTAATCTTGGCCTTCCCATTTAAAGTGCTCCCTCATGGAGTGAAGAGTCTCTGAAAATGAAAAATCCTCAGGAGGAGAAGCTGAAGGAGTGGAATCATCCACATCAGAATCAGAATAAGCAGGAAACTCTTGCAAGCCCACGACAGAAGACTCTGAAGCCTGTGAACACTGTTCAAAACTATCAAACTCCTGTTCCACCCTAGGCCTCTTATCAGGTGGGGGCATAGAACCTCTAATCAGAGTAATCAAATCTTCAGCCATTTTAAGCATATGTTTCTTAGGCACAGAGCCCGAAATGCTAGGAGAAGCCCCTACAGAAGCTGAACTTGGCCTTCCTCTAAAAGCTCTGGAAACAGAAGGAGAGGCCCTAACTACCTTGGGAAGAGGGAAGAACAGTTACCTGAGAAGCCCCTCAGCCTGGCCTACTTCCTGAGAGGGCACATCCTGTAACAGTAAAGTATCTGCCTGAGACTCCATAGAGACTCCTGGCAAAACCTCTAGCTCCCCTGAGCCTTCTAAAGGACCGGCGTCCGGGACTGCGGTTCCTCACCCTAGACTTCACTGTTTTGTCCTTGCGCTTCTTAGATGAAGCAGGCGTGGAGTATCCGGCGGCATAGTATAATTACAGCGCTTCCCAAACACTAACCTAGCACAATCAAGCCTCCTCTTAATAGTGCGCTTATTAAATCTAGCACAAGGCGGCAACCAACAACGTCGTGCTCAGGCCCTAAACAAGGTATACACAATGTATGATAATCCCTATGCGGTATCTGCTTCCCACAAAATACAGTTATTCCCTTTTCTGACATCCGGTAATATACTGAGGCAGAAAAACCAAAATGTTCCCAATTCGCCAACTCTGTACTCGGTCTGAAACTCCGGTTTCGGAAAATCTCAAACGCCAACCTGCACTCATAAAATTGCTTCTGCATCGGACCATGCGGCAAAAAGACTGAAATTACGTCGGTCATGCGCATTAGTACCCTGACGTACTGGCGTCAGTCTAAAGCGCCATGACCGGCGTCAACCTCTGGTATTCGGGCCGACTGGGACGCGGACTATACCCAATAGTCAGGACTGCAGCAAGGGAAGACGAAGAACATCCTTTGAAGTTCTCTGTTCTGGTCATTGTCAAAATCATCTCTACTGGGGTGTCCCTCACTGATGGGCAAGGTCCAGGAAGATCTCCCTTCTTAACATCCATTTGTTGGTGTCCAGAATGTCCCTGCTCAAAGAAACTGTGAAGGTGTTGCTCTGGCCCAGGATGTAGGATGCTATCCATGTCGATTGTATCTGTTGTGCCAAGAACAAAATCCTTACTGCTAGACTGCACAAGTGGTAGGTGAGTCCCCCCTTGTGCAGTCTATGTACTACATAACTGCGGCGGTGTATGTCTAAAGTTGCAGTGCTCCTGAGGATAGGATGCTTTGACAGGCTTTCATTGCTATTAAAAGTGTCAGCAACTCCTTCTGGTTTATGTGAAGTGTTCTTTGTTCTGGGGTCCACACACCTTGCAACTTCATGGGTCCCAAGTGTGTTCCCCAGGCTACTTCAGGTCTGAGGAGGGGATGGTATTGTCAGTCTCTGGTAGAGAAAATTTGTGCCTGGAATCAGCTTAATGACATCTTTCCAAAGAAGTTCTCTTGTCAAGCATGATAAGAGAGGCACCAGGGATAGAGACTGTTGCTCACAAATATTTTCATGAACCACTGAAGTGTCTTCATCTGTAGTTTTGCCAGGGGAATCCTAAGTATGAATGAAGGCACAAACTCCAATGCACTTAGATATTCACTTGCTGTGACAATGCCTTGGAAGTAAGCTACAGTAGGGTAAACTGTCAGGAAGGACACCTTGTCTTGGGGCAAGAAGGCTTTCTGTTGGGTAGAGTATCAGTGTGCCCATAAAGAAAAGTTTTGTCTGGGGCTGAAGTCAAGACTTGTGGAAACCATGGGTGAGCTCTCTGAAAGCAGTCCTGGTAGCCTGCAAGGCTGTTTGAAGTTCCAAGACGTTTTTTTTTTTTTTCCATGGATGAGACAATCATCCAAGTAAGGATAATTATGCACTCCTAGCACTCTGCAATGTGCTATTACCAGAGCTAGAAATTTGGTGAAACCTCTGAATGGAGTGGATAAATGAAATAGTACAGCACAGAACTGGTAGTGAAAACCTGCTGCTACAAATCAAAGGCATCTCCTGTGTTGTTCTGCTATAAGAACAAGAAAATAGGCATCTTTCAGATCTATTGTAGCCATGCATGCTCCTGAAGGATCATGGGCAGCAGCTTTTGAAGAGTCAACATTTTGAATTTAGGAAATGTTTAGGAACTTGTTTAAGTTTGAGGTCTAAAATTGGTCTCAAAGTTCCTTTCTTTTTCGAAACTAGAAAAATCCTGCACTAGAACCTTGTTGCCTCCTCCCCAGCAGGTACTGGTTGAATGGATCCCTGCTGCAAAAGTTCTTGCAAGATGAGGGGAAGGAAAGCTTTTTTCGTCTTTTTGTGGATTTGGAATTCCTAAGATGGAGGCCTCTCTCTGAATTGAATGAGGTCACCCTTATCTATGTTTAGTATCCACTGGTCTGAGGTGATGAGTTTCCACTGGTGTAGGAAGGAAGAATGTCTTCCTGCTAGTGTGATGGGGACTGGAGGTGTCAAGAAGCGGGAGAACGGGACAGTGCTGTGCATAGTCACAGCTCGGTTCTATGGGGGATAGTGTCTTTGGACCCCCGCCCAGGTCTAGGGCATTGCTCAGATTGCCAGCTTCATGATTGACTAGGCATTTTTGATCAGGAAGGCCTTCCCTTATTTTGCATAGGAGGCACAGACCAAGGCTTAGAAGGATAATTATTGTATCTTGGTGTTGGAGACAAATTCATTCATGTTTTTTTTTTATTTGCTTCCCTTCTGTGCCTAATTTTTCAAAAACCTTCTCTGCAGGAGGCCCAAAATGGAATTCTTTATTCAGTGGGGCATCCAAGTGTTCAGCCTTTACTTGGTCAGAAAGTGGCTGGGCCCTCAGTCAAGCGTGCCTGTGGATATTAAGAGCCGGTAGCAGCTGTCCTGTATGGTTCACCTAATATGTTATAACCCTACTTCACAGAATGTCTGGAAACCTGCAGCATTGCTTTAGCCATTTCCTTTATATCCCTTACTTAGTAAGGCCCTACCTGCAATGCCATCTGCTTTGGTAATGAGAGTCCTTATAGGGACAAATAATTTTAACAGATGAAATTGATAATTGAAGGCCCTCATACAGAAGGTAGCAGATGGAGGCTTTTTCTGAAATTTGTCCAATAGTCTACCTTCCTTGTCATTAGACAGGGGATGCTTAGCAGCAGGTTTAGGTGCAACCTTAGTGGCATCAGTAGACACCATTGAGGGATCAGCTAATGGGCTCTTATAGAAGTGTGTATGTATCAAGCACTCTATAAAACTGATGTGGCTTCTGTCTTCTAAGGCATCAACAAACAGCACATGGACTGGGGGAATAGCTGATGGTCTGAGGGAGCTACCTATAATGGGGTTGGGCCTTAGAGACTTCCTTGCTTTTGGAATGAAAAGACTCCATCTTATGTAATGTATCCCCCAAAGTATAAATCTTCTGTGGAAGAAGGAGAGGACAGGGTATCATCAGAGTCAGAATCAGGATAGGACAGGGGAGGCATTCAGAATAGGATAATTCTTCCTCATCCTCAGATCCTGATGAAATCAGACCCCTCCTGAAAGGGGACATGTCTTGGTCATTTACTCTGAGAGGCTACATGGAGAGTCTGTAGTGCCTGGCTGGTCCCCTTAGATTCCATAAAGGGCTTGACTTCTTGGACAATTTTAAGGAGGCTCCGAGATATGACCTGGGTTTTAATAGTAAATGACTGAGGCATAGGCTGGGGTAGCTTGGCTTATCTCTAAGGTTTAAGCTTCCCTTTAGTAAGAGAGGACTTGCTTCATGGTCACCTCAGTTGAGGATCCAGAATCAGCAGCATCATAAGCATATTTAAAACATGCTTACTAACATGGGAAACAGATGTTACTGCAGCATTCAAGGATTTTTTTTCTACCACAAGAAGAAGGAAGGTTAATTAACTTGGGCATGTCAACCTGAAAGAATTTTCCAAGATGGCTGCACACTGAGTAACAGCTTAACTTCAGCTCTCCCAGTGTGAAAAAAAATGGAAAGACAAGGGCCAGTAATCTCTCACTTTGAGTAAATTCACTTACTGACTAGCAATAGTAAGTACACTCCCTAGATACAAGTGATGAAGAAACAGAGAGCCCTAAAGAAAATCAACTAGAAAAGGCAAAGAGGAAAAACTGACTGGGAAGAATCCTGTAGCTATTCAAAAAGCAGCACAAGCTCCAGCAGTGGTGCAATACATGGCTTCCAGTAATCTAGAGGGGAAAAATAAGTGAAATGTGCTCAGAGTGAATTAAAATAAAACATTGAAGAAGTAGATCAGCTCAAATGACAAAAGGCAGGAAAATGACAGAAAATATTCAGATGAGCTGATAAAACTGCAAATATCACAGGGTGAAATTCAGAAAAGGCTGGCTGAGTACAAGACTGCCCAAGAAGAGATGTTCCAAAATTTGTAGAATTAGAGGACAGACTACATATGGAAACTCTGATATTTTCTGATGGAGCAGAGAAACTGCAAGGAACAGACTGTATTAATTGTGTGAAGGCACAAAGAAGTAATTGGACTGATATTCCACAGCAGAAACTGTTAATGGAAGGGGCAAACTGTGTGTATCCTCTAAACCAGAACACGAGAAAGCAGTCATGACCTATATTAGTAAATATGCAAAACTACCAGCAGAAAGACTTAACCATGACAAAACTGTAGAAAAAGTACAAAGTATTAAAAGTTGGAAAAGTACAGTATAGAAAATGTTTATTCACTGTACACCAGGCAAAAAAAAAAAAAAATTATTACTGCAATTGGGGAATGTCAAGAGGCTGGTGTGAGATATAAGCTGCTGTATCCAGATGTCTTCAGAATATTTTTTCTGGATGATCAAAGTAATTTTTTGATGCAGAACAGGCTAAGGGGGAAATACAAAAGTCTGTCCAACAACAAGTGAGCCATCAAGCAGAAGGGTATCTGCTTCTCATTCTTCTGATAATAAAGTACATGCATAGGCTTTGCCAGTGAAATATTTTCCAATGTTCCAAAGAAAAATGCACGAGAGACAGACGAAAGCACAGGAATTGACTAGAAGAATTGGGAGTACCTTGGAATTGAACCAGAATCTAGAATTGGGAGTACCTTGGAATTGAACCAGAATCTAGAGTTGGAAGATGGAGATCACCAGGAAGACCAGCAACACAAAACTTAGTGAATAAATGTGACACCACTAAGCATCAATCACATTTGTGAAATACAACTTTATAAGAAAACATGGAAAAAGCGGACTTTTGTTGACTTAGCTAAACTTGTGGGGGCTTGAAAGGCATTTACCTCACTTCTTGTCATTAATATTTGGAAGGACACTGAGGACAGGGGAAACAGGAAGGAAAAAATGTAACCAATACAACAATTTCGGATATTAACAGTATTTATATGAAACTTTTCATGATATAAATTGCATGGTTTTATAGTAAGGCATTTTCAGTTCTTGTATGTTAAAAAAAAAAATTCAGAGAACCTGAAAGAATTTCAATCACAAAAGGTGAGGAGAAAACACTGGCTGAAAGAATCCTGCAACTGTTCAGCAAAAAGCAGTTCAAGCTCCAGCTTTGGTGCAAGACATGACTTCCAGTAATCTAGAGGAAAAAAATAAGTCAAATGTTCTCAGAGCTGATCAAAATAAATGAAACACTGAAGGAGTATATTAGCTCAAATAACAAAAGGCTGGAAAATGGAGGAAGTTTTAAACAGGTAATTCAGATGAGCTAATGAACTGCAAATATCACAGGTCGAAATTAAGAAAAAGTTGGCTGAGTGTGAGACTGCTCAAGAACAGCGGTTTCAAAAAATGGTAGAAGCATGTAGGGAAAACCTGAGATTTTCTACTGTACCAGAGAAACTGAATGGAACAGACTATTAATTTTATGAAACTCACAAAAGAAATGCAGAATGCAAATTGCAATGCTACGGGATATTTGGAACTGAACATGTGAATTTGATAAAGAAAGGATTTCAGGATGGGTATTCAACAGAATATCAAAGACAAAGGAAAAGAAGAGTACTTATTTTAATTAAGAAATGAGTTCAAATAGTGACAGAAGAGGGCAAAACAGATAATGGCAGATTTGTGGTAGTATGGAGCTACTGACAAGGGGTGAGGACTATACTAGCATGTATTTACATTCCACCTAAAACTGCTGTTACGGAGCTTAAAATTTTGGGTAGAACTTATCAGCTTTCAGCAAGGAGTTTTAATTACAGGTGGGCACTGGAATAGGATTTGCAACAATGAGATTGTATTTGGGGGGGGGGCTATAAGAGAAAATGTAACAAGACAGGGTAGACTTCTGAAGAAACATATGAAAATAATTTGGTATGGATGGCATGAACAGAGCAGTAGAAACTCTGGCAGAATTTACATATTATTCTCAAAGGTAAATTAACCAGTCTAGACTAGACAGAAATTATATTTCACAGGAACACCTACATACATGTAACTGAGAACTATGAAACAAATCTAATAACCATCTCAGATCATGTGACAATAACTACCACGATAAAAATGAAGGCTAATTAAGTTAATATGAGACAATGGCTCTTCCCCACCTACTTGTTAAAAAGAGAAGAAATTAAAGAATGGGTAGTGGAAATTATTCAGAAGTTATTAGGGAAAATAGAAAATACTTCAGACATTATAGCCAGTGAGTAGGATAAAATGAAAGTGGAGTTTAAAAAACGGGTCAAAATAAAAGAAAAACAGATATAGTTAGGAAATAACAGGAATTATTTAGAGAGGTTGACAAAGTTTGAAGTATTACACAATAAGGGGAATCTCACAGAAAAAAAGAGGTGCAATTGCAGAGTGATAAAAAGAAACTAAAGGAGTACTTGGATAATATGCATAAGTTTAGAAAGACTGCTGTTAAACTATTTTTTTATAACTCCACAGCACAAAAACTTTATGCACGATGACTAAGGCAACAGGAAGTAGAAAGACTTGTTACCAAACTTATACAGCATATAACAAAAAAAATAACCAGAGATCCTGTAGATGTATTGGAGATATTTCTGAAATTTTATGAAATTTTGCAAAAGGAAGAGATGTGAAGAGATGAGATAAAAATGGTGATAACCAATCAATGTCTCCAGGAATACATGGCATTCAGGTGGAAGTTTGGAAGCTAGGAAGGAAGACATTTATAAAGATCTGGAAGGTTTAACAGTATTTTAAAATGAGGGGGAAACACCAGCAACCTGGAAAAAATGTGGTGGTTGTAATCCCTAAAGATACTAAAGAATCTTAAGACCCAGCTTTATTTTAGGCCCATTTTAATTTTAAACCATAATTATGAAGTGTTTATATCTATAATGGTTAAAAGAATTGCAAAGGTGTTGCCAAAATTGATAGATGTGAATCAATGTGGTTTTGTGGAGGGGGGACAAGCATTTGACAACATTAGTAAAACAATTTATCAGCTCACAGATAACTAGCGGCAGAAGGCAACCTGTAAAAATCCAGTCTCAGAAACAAATATATTTGTAAAAAAATAGTACTTTAATCCACAGGTAAAGCTTTCATAAGCTTCTTCAGACCATATAATTCCTTAAAGTTTCAATCAGTAACTTCTAATGTTACCTTCCCTAATGGTAGGATATGATTTAGAAGAAATAGAACAAGGTTTATATGATATTAATTCACTTAGAGCAACAAGAGCAGCCCCATATTATTCAAGTAATGTAGAATTACATGACCATAATATTATAGATAATCTAGGTCTATGTATGCCCATATATTATACCAGGGATAATAATGAAATTATGAATATCATTCAGCAACATTGGAAGATACTACAGATGTCCAAATTAGAGATATTGTGGGAGAAAGACCTAGGTATCATTTAAAAATAGATATAACCTGAGAAGACTACTTTGTTATAACACAGATAAAAAAGTTTTATATAACCAATCTCGTACTACCCATTGTGGAAAATGCAACTATTGTACTAACATATTGGAGTCAGATAAATTTGTACATCCGGATAGTGGCAAGCTTTATCAATTTGGAGTTTCAGCAGAATGCAGCATGATTCATGTGGTATATCTTGCAGTCTGCCAAGTTTGCCAATCATTTTATGTTGGCAAAACTGATAGGCAGTTTAGAAATAGAATAAGGGAGCATTTATATGCTATTAGGATTATGATAAAAATGCTCTAGCTAAACATGTACAACACAAAGGAAGAGATCATTATTTTAAATTTATGGCTATAGATATTTTTCATCCTGCCATTAGGGAAGGTAACGTTAGAAATACAACAGAGAATAAGGAAGCCCAATGGATACTTCGTTTAAGAGCAGATCGAGGTTCTGGGCTTAACGAAAAAGCATCTTTAAAACCATTACTGAAAGCTAAACAAAGTATTGTGAAATAATAAATGTCATTATTCATTATTTACTTTATGGTATGATTTATATTAAGTAATGATGGATATATTCAATTGGAATGTTTAATATGTTGTGTTATAGTTGTATAGAACAACATATATATTCAACTTGAAGTTAAACTAATATAATATAATTTTAGTAGTTAAAATATATACATTTTATTTAGTAATAAAGTTTTTATAATATAGTTTTTATGAAGTATATATTACTTTTATAAATAATATTTGGTAATAATATGTTTTTAAAATCAGAAAAGCAGGGGTTAATGCTGCTTATTATGTGAACTACAAGAGCCCTTTAAGAAAAAGTAATGATGTCTCTTTAATAGGCTTAAGCAATTGAGATTTGAATCACAACTGTTAATATTTAAGTTACTGATTGAAACTTTAAGGAATTATATGGTCTGAAGAAGCTTATGTGAAAGCGCTTACCTCGTGTAAATTAAAGTACTATTTTTTACAAATATATTTGTTTCTGAGACTGGATTTTTACAGGAAGATTGGTTGCCTTCTGCTGCTAGTTATCTGTGAGCTGATAATTTGTTTAATTTATACTTGCAGCAGGGCATTTGCTTCATTTGGTGCTTTGCTTACAATTTTCATTATTGTATTAGTAAAACAATGATGATCCAGAAGGATGCAGAATATATGAAAATACCACTGTTGCCGGTATGTCTTGACACAGAGAAAGCACTTGACAGAGTAAGCTAGAATTTTAAAAGAATGGCAATGAAGTATTTTCATTTCCTGATGCAGTAAGAAGATTAATTAGGCAGATATATGACAGATCAGTGGGAAGGTTCCTCTCTGATAAGTTGTGTCTGAACAGTGGAATCAGGCAGGAGTTTCCTCTTTCCCTTTGTTATTTGTGTTATATTTAGAACCATTGGCAAAGAAAATAAAGGCCTCAAAAATTTAAGGATATACTTGGTATGGTAGTCAAAAAATGGTTTAATTTGTAGATATTATTTTGTTCCCTTATAAAAACCAGAAAAGGACATCTCAGTGTAGTGGAGTATTCTAAGACCGTCCTTTTTTTTTTTTTTTGAGATATAAAATTAATGAAGATAAAACAAAGGCTAAAGCTATAGCTGTAAACTACATACGCACACATTGAGAATTGGTTCAGCAATACAAATATTTTTGGAGACATGCAAACTGAAGTATTTAGAAGTACGAGTTAAAAAGGATGCTCTTATGGCAGCTAAGAATATGTGGGAAGAGACTAAACAAAATATAATACAAAAACTGAGAAACTCTAAGATATGGATTATTAAGATAAAAGCAGTAAAAATGTTTTAGCCCTTTTAGTTTTATATACAAGTCAGACATACTTTTAATCAACCAGATGGAAAGATGTGAATAGCAATTAATGAAACGTTGAAAGATTTCATCTGGGAGGGGAATAGTGCAAGAGTCAAGTGGCATAAGTTGATCCTTCCAACAGAACAAAGAGGTTTAGGACTACCTGATTTGAAGGGATATTTTAGAGTTATACAGTTAAGGATCTTATACATAGCACATGCAGAAAGCTATAATTCAAAGTACAAAGGGATGATGATGAAGCACGAAGGGGGATTTCAAGCAATAAGGGAAGAGTAGGATTTTTGATACAGATCCTTAAGGAAAATAACAGTCATACAGAATATTATATTCATAAAGTAGCAGAGAGTATACCAAGTACTAAGCAAACACTGGAATGGAGAAAGGAGATGTTGCCTATAGGGATGACTGTAATCAGGAATACAGTGAACAGGCAAATAGGGACAGGATTTTACTGGGGGAATCTGACAAAGGGACCAAGGTAATGGGAACAAACAGAGAGGGAAAGATAATATAATGGGAAGAGGCAAAGAGGACCTTTGGATTGCAGTCTTGAGATTGCCTTCCCTATCAGGGATTGATACAGTATAGGCAAAGAGAAACAATTAAGAGAATCCTAATAAAGTCCTGCAATTGAGTTTTTAGTGGAGTCTAAAACTGATTTTAAAAACAGGGATAATTGGTAGGGAATTTAAAATATTGCACTATAACTATAGGAATCAGAGGAGGTCAGAAGAGTTTGGGGACAGAGATTAGATAAGCAATTCACAACAAAACAATGGGAGGACATATGTATGGCTTGCAAATATGCAGCAAAGACTAAAAGATTTAGAATTTTGCCTGGAAGTGTTTGCATATGTATTTTTATACCCCACATAGACTCCAAATAACTTTTCCTCAGGTAGAAGGCAAATACTGGAGGTGTAATGGGGTATAAAGAGGTAACTGGAAACATATGTTTTGGGAGTGTAATGAGTTGGCAGACTTGAAAAATTCCCTAAAGAATACATTGAATACTAGGCAAGCAAATGAGTGTAACTAAAGAAATTTTTTTTTTAAGTGAGATACAGGTTCTAAATTAGACAGTAAGGTTTTGTTAAATTTAATTCTGGTGGCTGCCAAAAAGCAATTACTACAAAATGGAAACCTACGTCTAGGCCAACAATACTTGAAATAGTGAATATTGTAACAGAGATCAAAGAACAGGAGATGAGATCTTCAGAAAAGAGAAGGATTAAATTACATAGAAAAAAGGAAACTCTGGGAACAATACATATAGAAAAAAAAATCTGTAGGAGGAAATGAAATTTAAGAGAAGGCAGGAACTGGACAATTTATGTAAAGTTGGATTGATTTTTTATTATTATTTTATTTTACATTTGTTAACCGGGCTGGTCTAACTGGATATATTTCCATTTTCAGTAGAGGCCTGGGGAGAAAAGCTCCACAGGAAGACATGGACGGAATACAACAAAAACTAACAAATCTATAATAACAAAGTTATCAAACGGATTTTTAAAAAAATAGGTAGGTGTTTTACTCAAGACCATAGTAACTAATTCTATTTAAAGATATAAGCCATAAGTTACCATAATGATGATATTGTGTAAAACAATACATGATCGGTATATTTGTAAATTTGAAGTTGTTAATATGGTTTGATTACTTCTATATCAAAGTAAGTTTGCCTATATCACAGGTGACAATTCAATAAAAGCTTTAAAAAAATTTACACAGTTTCATGTTCACAAAAGATACAAGTAAATACTTTCACAAATGGTCTTGACAGTTAAAAATTATGAAAAATGAAGTGCCAGAATAAACGTTCTTTCTCATTATGTCAGAGGCAGTGGGTTAGCAGGAGTTATATGTTTACCAGAAGCAGTTTTAGATAGGGGAATTACTGCAGAATCTGATATAGGGTTGTAAAGCAAGTAATTATGAAACTGAGGTACCCTGTATAACCTACAAATCTTCCTGGGGGAAAGAGGTTGACTATTAGGCTAACTACAAGCTGTATGAAAAACCACTCCTTAAAGCAAGCAAAATAGGAGTGACAGCTGCAAATTTATGAACATCCAACTTTAACAAATCATACATTTTCTGTAAAATAGGAATTTCATACTGTTTCTACTGAAAGACTTTCAACTTTGACAAAGTCTCAAAAAAGATGAACATTCAAAAGAAGGAACTCTGAAGCCATGCTTTCCTGAGAATCCGACCGTTCAGAACAAATACCTGAAGAACCACTGCCCGAGGAAGATGTAGAAATAAGCTCCTTAGCAAATCCACGTTACTCTTCCCCTATCCATGGAAACAATGAGGAAAACTGCTTTCTCCTGTTTCTATATTGTTTTTCTGGAAAACTCTTTGGAGACTGACTCACAGAAGGCATCGCAGATTCAAGTCCCCTATCTTCATTCTCCCCTTTCACTGAGGCAGACACAACTGGTTCGCCCTTTCTTGGAAAGGGCATACCTGCAGCCATAAGGACATGGCTAACTCAGCCCTCAGTGGCAGTACGTGAAATACAGAGGGGTGGGGCAAAAAGATGAGTGGAGTGAAGAACCAAGAGCAGTCACAGCAGAGTCTCCCACCAGCAGATGAGGTGCAAAAGGAGCCACTTCAACCTCCCCCCCCACAAAAAAATTGCACTTTATTTTGCTTTTGCCTCTTCTTAAAAGTACTCAATTGTATTTACTCAGCTCCATTTATTACTGCTTGATAGTAACCTGATTAAATTGTAACGGTTATTCTAAGCCTTTTGGTTTAAGCACTTGGGCTTCAGACCAATTGTTTTACATTAAGGTTTGTGGTCTGCGCTGTTGTGGCAGGACAGGTAGCTTACATCCTTCTGAATTGGGAATTACTGATTGAAGGCTCAGTGTCTGTTATTTTAAAAGTGTATTAGTTCTGGTTTAAGCACGTGGGCTTTTGGCCAATTATTTCTCATTAAGAAGGTTTTTGGTCTGCACTCTTGTGGGAGGAGAGGCTAGATTCTGCCCTTCTGAGCTGGGAATTTCTGGTTAAAGGCTTATTTTGCCTAGTTATTTGAACTGTCTCTTTCTGAAACTGGTGCACCTTGTTTGTTGTAGCATAGACTAGATTCAGCCATGCTGAATCTAGCTTTGTATGTATAACTTGAGCACTGATCCAGGCCATCTTTTTTGGAGAAGGTTCCCCTGCACCCTAGTGGCAGAAGTGTGCAGTTAGAGCTTGTCTGATAGAAGACTGCTGGAAGAAGACTCAGTTTTGTGCTTTTTTACTGGTTAACTAGGTAATTTGCTCTTTTTCTATTGTTATATAAAACAAATTGCACTGTACTCATCTCTTTTTATTCTATTTGTGTTTCTTCCTACTTTACTACTTTATTTTGCTTTTGCTGCTTGTTCTTAAAAGTACTTAATTGCATTTATTCTGCTGCATTTATTACTGCTTGTTAGTAGCCTGATTAAATTGTAATTGTTATTCTAAGCCTTTGGTTGAAGCACTGGGCTCAAGACCAGTTGTTTTACATGAATAAGGTTTGTGGTCTGCACTGTTGTGGCAGGACAGGTACCTTACATCCTTCTAAGCTGGGAGTTGCTGACTGAAGGCTTAGTGTCCATTATTCTAAAAGTGTATTAGGTCTGGTTTAAGCACTTGAGCTTCGGGCAAGTTATTTTGCATTAAGAAGGTGTGGTCTGCACTCTTGTGGGAGGAGAGGGCAGATTCTGCCCTTCTGAGCTGGGAGTTTCTGGTTAAAGCCTTATTGTGCCTGCTTATTTGAATGGTTTCTTTCTGAAATTGGTATGCCTTGTTTGCTATAGAAAAGACTAAATTCAGACCTGCGGAATCTAGCTTTGTTTGTATAATGAGCACTAATCCTGACCTTCTTTTTATGGAGAAGGTTCTCCTGGACCCTAGTGGCAGGAGTGTGCAGTTAAACTTATCTGATCGAAGACTGCTGGAATGGGGATCAGTTTTTAGCTGTTTATTGGTTAATTTGTTTAAATCAGTTTGCTTATTTGCTACTGTTATATAAAAATACACTTTATGCATCGCCTCTTAGCTAGGGTTAAACTATTCCTGGCGCCATAAAGTCAGCTCTTCAAATTTTCCCTTAGAACTAGCCAGTTTTTTTAGTTTTAGCACTCAAATCTGTTTCTTTGAGCTCAGCACTTTATCAGAACTCGTAAGCACTAAATAAGCTACAAATTACTACAGCAATCAACTTTCCTCACTTGTCCAGAGGAAAACAATTTTTAGCACTTAATAAATAAGCACCTATCCAGGCATGTCTATGGGTCGGCTCCCAGTGCTTTCTCCTGTCTACCTGATTAATCTAGGCATCTTGGGGTAATGCAGCAATTGCCTCATGTACACAGACAACCCTCACCTCCTACCACCCAATACTACAAATTGTGAGAAATGCACTTATATAGCCAAAATGGAAGCAAAGTTCTCTTCACCCAAGACTGGACTAGACAGCCAAGAGGAGAAGGTACACACTTCCACCACACCACACCACACCACACCACACTCATCACATAGTCTCTCAAAACCTAGACCACCAAAACACACACAAAGAAACACAAAACACACACCTACATTCACGGAGGCTCTCAAAAACCTGCTCAAGCAACAGAGACCTCCAAAGCAGAAACGCAAGCAACCTCCACCCTCCCCAACACAAACCAAATGACACATTGCCTACAAACTCAAGAGTGCCACTCAACAACAGCCCATAAGGCATAACAACGTACCAAACACTCTAGTCATAAGTGACTCTATAGTCAGGCACACTGATGTTCCACTCACCAGGCTAAACAAGGAGAAAGTTACTGTCAGCTGCCTGTCTGGTGCCAGGATCCACCACATAGTGCACATACTCAGGTCACTCTACAAGTGTAAATATGATTCTGTCATTGTCCATGTTGGTGTAAATGACCTGAAACATACCTTCCTGGACTACATGAAGAGACATGGAGGAGCTCTCGATCTTGTAGCCCAGGCAAGTATGACCATAGCCCTGAGTAGCATCCTGCCATCACCCAGAATGATACCACAGTACAAGGACAAAATGACTGACTTCAACAATTGGCTAAGCTTCTAGTGTCATTCTAAGAGGATCCAGTATCTGTCTGCCTGGGATGACATAAATGACCGACCACGATACTTTGCCAGAGATGGCCTGCACCTGTCACCCTTGGGATTCCAGACACTGGCTAAGGCTCTTACCACCCCTATAGTGCCTTTTTTAGGCAAGGTTCAAATGACAAATTAACCACCATAACAGGTACAAGCAAGCAAAATCTAAGGGTAATGTTACTCAATGCTAGAAGTCTAAACCTCAAAATGCATTCACTCGAGGCACTCCTTAAAATGGAGAACATAGACATCTGTGCAGTGACAGAGACCTGGTTCAAGGCTCCAGAGAGCACCCCTGCATTACCAGGCTATAGTTCACACCACACTTTTCGGACATCTAACCTGGACCGAAACACTAAAGGCGTGGGCGTGTCCATATTCATTAAGGATATCCATACCTCCAGGCTAGCTGCTAAGCATAATGCATCCGAGATTATCGAAGTGCAACTAAATCTGGGAAAGACAGCAATCCAAATTGTAACTTGCTATAGAACCCCCACCATGCCCCAGGATTCCCACTCCTCATTTCTCGACATACTAGAAAATATTAGGATACAACTCAACACCCTAATAATGGGTGATTTCAACTAACCCACCATTAACTCGGAAAACTACTCACGTACCAACTCTTTTCCTAAACGTTTTCTGGAATTCATAAATTCCAATGCCTTGGCTCAACTTATCCACACCCCCAACCAGGGGCAGCAGTATCCTAGACCTGGTCATTACCAACATGGACAACCGGTGTTCCACACCAAAGGTCAATTCCTTGTTGGTCAGATACGACCACAAGCTAATCACCCTAGACCATCCACATCCTGCCCCCACCACCCATTAGTGAAACCACTGTAAAAAATTTCTCCAAAGCCAACTTCTTAAGACAGAAGTGGCAAATTTCACGACACCCATGCAAACGGACAATAGAGGTACGAATGATGAATCCTACACAAATGCACTTTTATAAGCACTTACACGAGTGCGTGGATCGTGCTACACCGAACAGAACCAAGATGATATCCTCCAAAAAAAGGAAGCCAATGTAGTGGTCCCCTGCCATAAAGAAACTCTGCAACAGAAGAAACTGTTGCAAGAGTAAAATCCCATGATTGGAGGACATACCTGGTCAGCCTCAGGAAGAAGCTGAGATCCCTCATAAAATAAAGTCTTTTAAATAACTTATTTTGCAGCATTGCCTCAACGAGGTGAGAAGCTTACTTTCCTTCAGTCTCGTAATTAATAAAAAATTTTTTAGAGCATTTGCCTCTACGATAAGAGTAGCTTACATTGTTCACCCGTGATTTTTTTTATACATATTTTGTTTATATTGATTTTTTACTACTAAGAGTAAGACGCAGACATTAGTTGCTTGTGCATTTTGATGGTGAATTGTTGCTGACATTTA